>NC_049907.1:44991277-45119102 GCF_001411555.2 Juglans regia
AGTGAGTTATTTATTAGCCAGGCATTCTTCTTATGACTAGATCTAATCTCCTGGTACCTGCGGAAAGGAAAAATGATTTCAACTTCTTTCTTTTGGAAAGGGAGGTTTGGGAAAATCCTATTGATTGCAACTTTCACCAGACCTTTGGGAAAAGCATGAAAAAAGGCTTGAATTATACGATCACTCCGTCACCCCAGAATGAAAGGCGGGATCGTTGTTCTTGGTTTGTGAAGATATGTTGTTAGGTGCTCTGTTTTATTTTTCCATTGAGGCCGAACCTAAACTAATGCTCGAGAGATAGCTAACCATATACGGATAAGAGATGTTTGGATTCTTGAGAAGAGAGGAGTTGTGGTGGTCACCCCCCCCCCCCCCCCCCCACCACCCTAAACCGCCTGAATCCCACAAGTGAAAAGAAAGTTGGATCTACATTTCAAACCCATATTCGAACAAGAGAAGTACAACATGTTAATGTGCCTTAGATGATCCACATCTCAGGGTCAAGCGTTGATAAGCACATTTGAACTATCCATATGGTTGAGAACCCTCACAACCCAAGCACGACACAATTATCAGGGGTGCGTTCTACCACTGAGTTAATAGCCCGTCATGCAGGCCATCCCTCTCTTTCCTTTTTTATATCCCCATGCCCTTGTTGACCACACTAGGTGCTGCCGTGGTACCAAGATGGGCCAGGCAGTGACAATTGAGAGGTTGTCACTGAGCATTTCTAGCCACATAGGAAGAGAGGTCAAATGCCAATGCGGCCATATGCTCGTTTGGCTCCTCGCGGAGTATAGCTCACATCCAAAAATCTGATTGGGGAACAGGGTAACGCCCATGAAGCTCCGGTGGAAAGGGTAGGTGGAAGATTTCTCAAACCAGATTTTGGTATGACATTTGGTCTGAAGGTTATCAAGAACAGTCACCAGATGAGTTTATCAAAAGTCTCATTGATTGTGGGAAGATGAGTTTAGCTCTATAACTTTGTTTTCTTAATTCAGTTTTCGAGTGGATATCTGGTAATATCCTTCTCGATGTTTCTAATTTTGTTGACTTTTGTGAGTTTTCTTGTAACGCCCAATCCCTTTAGGGTTAAGAGGAAAGTCATTTTTAGAAATCTAGGGAACCAGAGTGCTACTTACATTGCCTTTAAATTTTTCAATTTTTTCTTTTCTTTAATGAAGCACCAGGTATAAAATAAAATCATTCTTTATTAAAATACTGAAAATATAAAAGAACGTTTGCGGGAGCACTTACTAAAATTTCTCAAACTTTGTACTATAAAAATCATAACTTAAAAGCTCTATACATGATCTAGGCTTCTTCATCACCTCCCTAGGCTAAGCCCCGTCCTGCAGCAACATTCTCACATTGAGAATAATAACTAGAGATGGTTAAAATATAAAAGACATACAAAACAATAAGTCGAATACTCAATAAGTAGTACATCATACAGTAACATAATAAGCATAGGGTTTTCTTGAAAGCGTGCATACTTAATACTTATACAATGATACCCTACCCCTCTAAGGCTCGTTGTGCTAGAGGAACCAAACACTACTAACATTAAAACATACGTTCTTTGCACCATGCAGAAAAGACCCCATAAATAAAATTCTCACTAAAACTTTTATAAAAGAAATCTCTCAAAATAAACGTATTGTTCAATAGCACTTATTTAAAATATAATAGTCTAACTTGTGCTAAACATTGCGGAAGCATAAATCTTGTAATAGTAAAGGTAAAGTATAAATTCTCTTTCTGAAGCCTCAAGCCTCATTGCAATGTCAAACTCTTAGACACCATCATCGCCCGCAACATCCTCTAATTCTTCCTCACCTGGGGTGGGAAAACATTTAAAAACAACTAAAATGAGTTGAATACAATAAGAATCACATCATGTAGTAAACATAATATAAACACAGGGTTTTCATTTAAAACTAAAGGGAAAGCCAGGAGCATATAGAATAGATGACAAGGATACAGAGTTGGTGAGTTTAGTAGATCCAATGTCTGTAACTTTAGCAAGAGAACCATTAGCAAGAGTAATAATTCTTTGGAGATTTCACAGTATCTAAATTAGATAAAGAATAAGACAAATTGGTCATATGTTCATTAGCTCCTGAATCGATGATCCATGGATCTTGAGTGGATGAGAGAAGGCATGCAGATGTTGTACCCGATCAGGCAATAGTAGCTGTGGAAGATGAAGGAGCCTTTGTGTGAGACAAAAGCTGAGCATACTCATCTCTCGGTATGGTGATCATGTTTGAATCTGGTGGTGGGTTGGAGCTATCTGATGGTGAGGTAGTATCTTGACAAATGGCCTGATTAGTGGAGTCTGAGAAGCGAAGCGAAGGGATTGGATTTCACCCATATGGTCTACCATGTAAATCCCATCAACAGCCTACCGAGTGATTATTGCGACCACAATGGATGTACTTACAAGATTCACGACCTCGAGTGCAACCACTCTTGGTGTCACATCCCCCACGTGCACCTCAACCAACATGGCCTCCATGCCTGATAGGAGGAACAATGTGACTCCCATAAGAGGCAACTAAAGCAGATCTCTCACTACTCTGATTAGAAGACAACTGAGATCCATGTCTAGACAATATGGCACGTTGAAATCAAGAGAACACATCAGGAAATGAGGGAAGCTATGGAGTAGCCAAAATTTGGAAATGAACAAACTCATATTTTGGCTTCAAGCCAACAAGAAACCAAACAGCATCAAAGTCTTCACGTTGTTACTGCATATGCGAGACATATAAAGTAACAGGTTGATACACTTGAGCTTTTCACATAACTCATCACTTGAGAATAATACTCTTCAAGACCCAACGTACCTTTTTCCAACCCAAAGAATTGCTTACACAACACATTAATGCGGGCCATGTTCCCAACACCTGAATACATTTGCTTGAAGTGCCCCAACACTTCTTGAGCATTGTCAAGATGCATACTCCATCCAACACTAGATGGCTTTGAGACGTACTTCCACAATGTATTCGTGCTGTTTTACCTCTACTCAGCTATCGAGGAAACCTAACTTAGAGAACCAGTATATATGTGTATTTTTACTAATCCGTTTATGCATGCTTGTTCGTGTTCTTCGTGATGCAAGTGTTTTCTCTTTTCTAAGAAAATGAACAAGTCTATCGGGACAAACAAAGGTATGAACTTCTCAATGCAAATATAACAATCATCGCATTTCAAATCGTTGGAGATGATCGAGATCCTAGAGCAAAATAATGGCGATGCAAAGAACAAGAACAAGTACGTATAAACGGATTAGTTAAAATGCAACATATATACTAGGTCTCAAAGTTAGGGTTTGCTCAATGGCTAAGTAGAGGAAAAAACAGCACAACTACGTTGAGGAAGTACATCTACTTCGAGGAAATGCATCTCAAACCATAAAGGGTGCAAGTGCTACTCAACAATGTAGTTCAGATTGACAAGGTTCCTTGGAGCCGATTCACCTATGTGTTCGATTGAAGTATGAACCAGAAGGGGAGATTTGTTAGACACGAGAATATCATGCCGTAATTTAGCATAGTTAAACTTATATTCTATATTTTAAATACATATTAATACACAAAATACTTGATTGGCCACCCATGGTTGCTGCCATCCACCATTGGTGACCAGATATCTAACACCACATGGGTGGACACGTTTGGTTTCTTTTTTCTTGTTTAATTAAAAATCACTTTATTGGTTATAAATAATTTAATTTTCTATTTCTTTAAAGAATTTTAATTTATTTTTATAAAAAAAAAATTGAAGTTGACTCGTCGAAGCTTGTGGGGAAGCTTGTGGTTCGGCCACGTCTTTTCAGGTAATGTTGATAGACGGAAAAATTAACAGAGGGTCCTATATCTAAATAACTCATATCACAGGGGACTTTGTTCTCGAAAAAAAAAAATTTGCACTAGATGCTAGACCTAAGTGCCCTACAGCACGGGGGGGTGTTTCACCAATTTTTTCTTCAAGTTTTTTAGTCAAATCAATGCAACCAGCTCTTGATCCGCGCTATTCCTATTTCCCTATGATTGATTACGCAGCCTGAGGCCTTGTTTGGTTATGCAATTCAGATGAGATGAGATGTTTTGGTGAAAGTTAAATAAAATATTATTATAATATTATTTTTATTTTGAGATTTAAAAAAATTAAATTGTTTATTATATTTTGTGAGAATTTGAAAAAATTATAATGATTATATAAGATGAGATGAGATAAGATAGTTTGGTTTTGTGTAACCAAACCAATCCTGAGAAAGCTCCCTTTTCACTTGAGACAGAAAATTTTCGAGAATCGGGATTGCCAACTTCAAGAAAACCCTCATAAAGAGGCTGCCGACCCTATGGATTTTTATGAAACCTTTTCAAGCCTTGCTATAATCCTTGGGCTTTGTCCATTGTGCTGCAGCATCTTCAGATTCATGCACTCCTCTCATAAACCATGCTAATCCCTATTACACTCCTTACATGTGATTCATGTAATTACAACATTTAGATATCCACTTAAGAGGAACCTCTTGCTGCCATAAGAGCTGCCAAAACATGACGGTAAAAATCTTCTTTGAATATTTTTAATAAAATCTCTTGGACTGCCACACTTTGCACCAATCATTAGACATGTTTCACTACATGAAAATTTTAAGATTCAAATGCTAACACGCTGCCATCATACCTATAAATCCTGGGCCATAATTTCCATGTATGATAGCTAAGTTTCCATCAATACTGCAAAAAGGGATTGCTGCCAACAACTCCAAAACTGTTTCCAAGGCTGAACTTCTTGCCACTTGGGGATACCAATGGTTAAAAACGTGTTTATATAATAATTGGACACCTAGCATGTCCAATTAGATGGGAATATTAATTTCTTCATGCTATAATGTCATGCCATGTTTTTATATCACACCATAATTTCTTTGTGTTATTATGTCAAGCTATAATTTTATATGCTTTGTGTATCATATGACTTTAATAAGACAAGTCATGTGAGTAATGAATGAAGCTTTAAAGAATGGCCACGAGAGAGGCATTGCATTAATGCAAAGTTTAGAGTGAGTGTGCAAGCCACACAGAATCAATAGTAAAGGTGTGGTACACCAAAGATATGCTAGAAGCAATTAAGTGGTCATTGTCATGATCACTGGCAATGGGACTGGAGATAACTTAGTTATAAGCAGTGAAACAGTCACCCCTATGGTCACATGCAGTGGTTTGGTGCACAAAAGTAAAGTATTTTGGCCATAAAGTGAAAGGCAAGTTTAATAAGTTTTGCGAAGAAGATGTTTGTTATTTATTTATTCTTCAACATGTGTGTTTAGTTATGATTAGAATTGCCATAATTATTTGTTGGATGTTCTGTGAGCTCCTTTATATGTTTGTTCTGTGGCTGTTGAGCATTCCACATGCTATGAAAGAATAAGTATACAAGAATATTTCCAAGGAAAATCCTAAGCTTAATTATGTTTACAATATGATGTTTTATTTACCTAGTTTTCAACTCACTTTTGTTTGCTTGCATGTCCCAGGTGATGATGTGGCTGAGGAACAAGCAGGCTAGGGTTAGACCTGTGTTGCAGATTAATCACGAACTCAGACTTAGATAATATCACATAGACACCCTCTGTTAAGACATGATTATGCTATATGTTTTATTTATAATTTCAATAAAATGTGGTAATGTTTATTTATGTTGGATCTCTTACTTGGTGCAAGTTTTTTGTTTTAGTAGCATTCCTAACCCTACGGGAAGAGGGGGTGTTGGGCAAGGTGCACCTAGTTGTCAAAGATCAGGCCTGGGAGGAGCTGTAAACTGACACATCTTGAGTTTGATTTTGCTGATCTAGAAGTTCCCTTGGATTGCCTAATACATGTTTATGGCAGGTAGAGTAGTTTACCTGGAGTTTGCACCCCAATGGTGGTTCTGAAGCACCCTGCATTAGTGAGGTTTTTTGTCATTAAAAAAAAAAGGCAATGCCTCCACGTGTGGTGGATTCTTGTGTGCTAGAAAGAGTAGTCTGATAGCTAGCTAAGCGAATATCTGTGGAAAAAGAATCTGTCTTGCTTAATGTGGTGAGCATGGAGAGAAAGAAACAATTTTAGTTTCTGAGAGGGGGAAGATTCTTAAGTCTTCAACTTTCAATACTCTCTACCACTTGATGGTTGTCCCAGATTGTTCTTCTACTTCTAGATTTTCAGGACTATTTTTTGGATGTCTTACATTTTCTGTATAATTCATGTGTAAATTGGATAAGGCATAATTGGATAAGGCCCTTTTTGCTTATCAATAAAAATTTGACATGCTCAAAAAATTACTTCCGGGGTTTCTTTGCAATATGGAGATGCTCGGAAATATGAAAAAAATATTTGGGGGTTTCTTTTGCAATTTGCAAACCAATTCAGCTGTAGAACTTCCATCTCATACTACATGTGCAGGAATCGGAAAGTAGAACCAGCTTGTATGTCACCTCACGCTCAATGCATCTCAAATTCAGCTTAGATTAGCTTGGGAGCCAGCTCATTCTTGTGTTTTAGAAAAGGGGAACAAAAGTGAGAGTTTTCCTGCCTTCTTGATTTTTAGGCCTCAAAGATAAGGGAAGGAAGAAAAGGGAATGGATTTTTATTGGGTGTGCATGGTGAGGCTGAAAGAGAGATTTATAGAGTGCTGGGATGATTTCGGCCCTTGGTAAGTGATTTATTCCGTGGCTCTCTCTTGTTTCACATGACTTCCACTCCGTATGTTCTGTATTTGGCCTTTTGTCCATGAATTAATCAAACTAAGTTAGCTGTGTTCAGAAACAGAAACTCAATTTGTATCTCCGGAATTCTGATTGTTGAAGTCTAATTTTCCATCTGATTCAACATATAAAAAATAATTAAAAATCATTCTGCATCAGTTTTTATCTCTGAAATCTTAGTATGATGTTGTTCTCTCTTTGTTTTCGCTTAGCTGGTTTATATCCTTTTCTATGGCAATAATGTAAGCAGGTCTTGTTGCTATGTAAATTTTTATTTGAGTTAAGGTTCTGTGTTTTATCATTTTAGGCGTAATGAACTCCTACCCTTGGTATATTGGCTCAGAGCTTTTCAGAATTCAATAGCTTCTTCGCTAAAAGTTTTAGGCTATAAAAAGGTAGTCATGAGTGCTAAGGTCTATTTGGCTACTTATTAGGTGAAAATAAGCTTTATAAGTGATTTAAGGGAAGTTTCAAATTTATTAATCTTTTTTAGGGTTATAGCCCAGATGTTGCTAACGCTTTCCATGGGTTGTTACTTATGGTAACAGAGCACTGTATAACAATACCTTTATGAAGACAGAATTTAAGAGGAGTTTGTAACACCCAATCCCATAAAGAATTAGTTGGTTATAAAGATAGTCATGGGTGCTAAGTCTCACATTGGCTACTTAGTAAGTGAAACGATTCTAGGGATGCTTTCAATTGACTAATCCTTTTGAGGTTATAACATACATGTGGCTATAATCCACATTTTTTAATCAGGAAAGAAAAATTTTATTGACGGTATTGATAGGCATGGTCCAAGCACACAGGATCATGATAAATTTAGAGCTACATTGTAGTGAAATACCTTGAAATTTGTTATATGCTTGGAAAACTGAAATCCACACTACAGTTGAATTCATAACTTAGGTTTCTGTAATCTGATTAATCATTGTGAATCATTGAACCCGTGGGTAGATAAAGTCACTTCATCTGCTCTTGAATTACAATTTTCAACTTTTATGTTTTTAGATGCACTTTGTTTTGGCATAGCTCAGATGATTTTTTGTTTTGTCAAAGCTTTTAGTTATTCATGATTTGTATCCCGATTCAAAGTGAATGTATTAAACTCACCCACAGGTTCGAATATTTATTCCATCTAAATATTTTGTTTTGGTTATGCTCCTTTGATTCAAATGTGAACCTAATGAATTCATGCTTTGCTAATTTATATATTAAGATGAGAAATGCTTTAGCTGCAAAGAAATCTCACAAAAGTAAATCCACAAACTGACGTAGCTTGATTTAATGCGTTAGATTGTAAAGTTACTTTTATTATAAAATATATCCAACATATCATATGAAACCATATCAGTTTGTAGGTTTACTTTTGTAGAATCTCTTTTTGGTTGTAGCACATCTCAATTAAGATTCTCATGCATCATTATATCCGATTAGCTGATCCTTTGAAGATATTATTGTTACCTATGAAGTATTGGTTTAGACCTCTGTATCTGGGCATCTTGAAAGTTTATTTGGCTTAGTTCGAGTACAGACAGAAATATTTGGCCTCACTAGAAATTCAAAACAGAAATTTGGGAATTGTTGCCTCATCTAAAATAACGATGGGCATGACTTCCTCATCTGAAATGAATGAGAGTATATGGATTTTGCCCTTTGGATATAGTTGGACCCATTTGAATTGACAATGAGGATTGAGCCTTAGTTGAATTATTGAAGTTGTATCATTATCACCCTGATTGTTTTGCAATTTTTTTCATTGGGCTATTGATAGTTTATTAAGACTATTGTCTGTTGTTCTCAGATTTGAAGTTACAGAAAGTGAGCAATTTGAAGGTTGTGACTTAAAGCTGTATTTGGAAGATAAAATATCCTCAACCCATCTCAAACCAATCATTGATGGGATGTACTACTTTTTCAACTTCCAAGTTAAAACTTATCTCAACTTACTTTATATTTTTAAACACATATCTCCACTTATTTACATTTAAACATATCTCAATGGGACCCACAAAATATTACTATTTATATATCAACTCATATCATTTGAGATCACCTCAGCATCCAAACAGAGCAAGCTCTTAGAAGTTTCACTAAGTTGTGATACCCATCATGTTTGTAAATATTTAGGTGAAGATCAATTTATAATGTTATGTGATTTAGATTAATTTTAGAGGTTCTCCAAATTTGAAGTGTTCCACCTGGTTAATTAAACTGACATAACTAATCCTATTATTCATATCGATAGACTTACAACCCTTTTACCACCACTTTATTACTCTCAATATATTTTTGTTTTTTTTTCTTTTAAGTATTTTTTTAATATCTTTAATCATTAAGAAAAAATTTAAAAAATATAAAATTTTACTAGTAATCACTTTCTTAACCATTAAGTAAAAGAAAATTTAAAAAAAAACTAAAAAATTAAAAAGAGTAGTAGAAGGGTAGTAGAAGAGCGGTACGGCTATTATTATTCATATCCAATTATGGCCAAATGTTATTTTATTAATAGGGCTGGTTGAAGGGAGGGTGGCTGTAATTATATTGGTGTCACACTTGCATATTAGGCTAGGATTTACATTAGTCATTCAGCTTGTGAACAAAGGATTTACACCACACTTGCATCCTACTACTGGCATCTGTTTCACATCCAACAAGTCTAGCTGAAACTGGAGTCACCAAAGAACTAGAAATAACTTGAAGACACCCATCCGTTCAGAGTCTTAAAAAAAAAAAAAATACTCGGTGACACCCTTTGCCAAAGTGGAGGATACATCCCACAATGGTGGGTGATTAGGTGAGATCTCCACCCTGTGGTGAAAGATCTCCTAATGACACTATTGTGACAAATGGGGTGGTGATTTATAATTAAAAATAAAAGGGCAATCTAAAGAATAAAAAAAAAAATTCCTCGCAAAGTATCAATAATATTTTAGAGAAATAAAATATATAAGTCCCAAATGTACAAAACCTTTATAAAAAAATAAATAAATAGATTCCACCATGAAAAAGTGTGAAAAATTCATTTTTTTCTTAATGGGATCTGTATTTTTACAAAAAAAAAAAATTATGCAAGACTTGCTCATTTAAAACTTACGCCTAGCATTTACTCAATATTTTATAAGTGGTACATGTTGTTTTGGACTTTTTCAAAAGTGTTACTTATGGTTTAAAAAGTTTTAAAGTAGTAACCATAATTATGGGAAGACGTCAAATATGTCTTTCCGTTAGAGCATTATCATTAGTTTCACCAAAGTCATCTTTAAAATTTAGTTAAAAGTACATATTTTCTATAAATTCAAAATCATTCAAGCCATAACTCTACATTGGATTAGCCATAAAGAGAGAACAAAGAAATTTTGTCTTGGATTATGCCAATAGTATTTTAATCCCACCCCAGCACCGCAGGCGGGTTGGTTTCGCTGAACTTGGGGAGGTGGCTCCTTTCAAGAACCCTGTTTCATTTTGTGTTCGACTGAAGGACCAATAGAAGTTATTTGTGAAGGCTTGGCTTTTGATTTTGGGGAAAAAAAAATAAACATGTTGGGATCTGCTGCTTGTGTAAATTGCTTGGCCTTTATAGGAGTTTATTCTTTTTTTGGCCAATAAAACAAAGTGGCTCTTAGTAAGTTGTCATTTTCTCGAGAAAATCTTTTTTTTTTTTTTTTAAAGTAAAATTCTCAAAATTATAGGGATATATATAAGAAGTGAGGTGCTTTTAACATTATAAAATCTTGTTACCTTTTGATATTGTGGGTTTCTAAAATTATCAAATAATGTAACAAGAAATTTGTGTACAAAAAATATTATATTTGCAAGAAAAAGTTTAAAAAACAGATCTCTTCCTAATCAAATCTTGCGACATACAATGTGTGAAAAGTATATCCTCAGCACAATAAATAAAGTGCTTGTGTACAATATAACAGTTGAATGATTTACAAATGCCACGAAAATGGGGGGCAGATGAAAGAAAGTCTGCAATTGGTGAAAGAGCCTTATCAAGAACATCATGAGTTTGTTTATATTTTAAATTCGACTGTAGAAACGTCGCAGCGTTCATTCGTTACATATACCATAAAATAAATGCAGCAAAACTTGTAGTGCCAATAGCACTTTAGGTCAGTCTCCATCAGCAGTAAATGTCAAAAAAGGAAGGTGCTTACATACAAAACATGGAATATGTTTGATGACTTATACCCACATCATAGCAAGCTATTTCTGATAATATAACTATCATTTCGATACAAGTAATTGTTGATGATGAAGACTCATACCCCAGGAATAGGGAACTGGGTTGTAAGAGCTTCAACCCTCCTGCGCAGGTCTGACACCTTGTCCATTAAAGAGAAGTCAGGGGATGCTACAAACTTCATGAAATCTTGGAGCTTTGATCCAGAGACTAATCGCTTAGCTTCAAGAGTTATCTGCACACCCTCATGAATGAAGTCTGCAACTGCTGCAAATTCTTTTTCTGTGAATCCTCTGGTTGTCATAGCAGGTGATCCGATGCGAATGCCACCCGGCACTAGTGCACTCTTATCACCTTTGTAATTGAGCGTTGGCATGTGTAAGTTCAAAAAGAAAGGAACAGGTCAATTCAAATAGAATATGACAAGGCTGCAAAAGCAAGACTCACCAGGCACTGAGTTTTTATTTAGAGTAATAGATGCCAAGTCAAGAATCTTCTCTGCCCGAGCACCATCAATTCCCTGTTCATAAATGGAGTCTTAAATCCCACTAATAATGTTAATAGCACAAAGAGACTCCACTCTCAAATATCTTGCTCCTAAAAAGTTGAACTGATAACCACAAAACTTATTTCCTGCCCAATATATACACATGTTACAGCCTTATTTGTTACTATAAAAATGGTCATAAGCAGTACAACTCCTTGGTGAGTTCACAGAAAGAAAGGCCTTGGGCCCAACAGCATTTTGCGGTGAGTTCACAGGCCTACATTTTGCTGGGTAAAAAAGTCAATTATCAAGGAAAAAAACTGAAAACAATAAAAGATGACATGGGCGCCAGAAACTTACTAATGGCCTTAGATCAACAAGAACCAGGTGATTATCACTCCCACCAGAAACCAACTTATATCCTAATTCAATCAATCGGCTAGCAAGAGCTCCACAATTAGAGACCACCTACAAGATGGTAATTATGCTAAACTATCATCATTATGGCATACCTTGTAACAAGTTAGGATATTTAAGGGATGTGTAGTACCTTGTTCTGGTAAGCCTTAAACTCAGGGGACTGTGCATGCTTCAAGCAAACTGCAAGTCCTCCAATTGTGTGGTTATGAGGACCTCCCTGCTTAGATAATTTTGTCATCTAATACTACACAAATAACTTTAAAAACTTTAAAGAACCTAAACATGGAACGCCACAGAAGTGACAACAAAAACAGCAACAGTAAAGAAGTCCAACTGACCTGTAGACCTGGAAAAACAGCATTGTTGATGGCAGATTCTAAATCAACTCCAAGAACAGGATCCTTTTTGAAGAAGATCATGCCACCTCTTGGGCCTCTCAAAGACTAGAGAGAGATGTCTAAACTTATAAGGTTGTGCATGCGTAGATTGCAAGAACAATAGAATATGTGTTTCAGAGGATTGATGCCATTTTAACAGTCTAATGATCCATAAAAACCAAATGTCTCTCAATTGCACCAAAAGTAAGGCAAACACAACCAATGACCTAATGATGTGTGAACAATATATTTTAGAGCAGTAAAATTGGAAAAAATTGGCTCATACTTTGTGTGTTGTGGTGGTCACAATGTCGCAATACTCAAAAGGATCAGCAACAACAGATGCAGCAACAAGTCCACTGATGTGAGCCATATCCATCATGAGAAAAGCACCAACAGCATCTGCAATCTTCACAAGTCAGAATCAAACTTGATCAGTCAGTAAGAGTTGTTCGAAAAGAGAATATTTTTAGAAACAATAAAAGCTAAGGTGTAAGCAGATATCATTGCAACCTTTCTCATGCGGGGATAGTCAAAATCTCGAGGATAAGCACTAGCACCAGCAATGATGAGTTTTGGTCGAAAGAGAATAGCTGTTTTCTCCAGCATGTCATAATCAACAAGACCTGTTTGATATTTTAAAAATTATATTTAATCCCCCCCCAACCCTCGGTCCCTCAAAAAAAAAAAGATTAAAGCATCCATAGAAATTTGATAAAGGAATTGCAGCACCTGTAGATTCATCAAGTCGATAAGGCATAGACTCAAAATAAATTGATGTGCCTGACACCCGTCGTTTAGGAGTCATGAATCCATGAGACAAATGTCCCCCATGGGGTAAGTCCAAGCCCTAAATTACAAGTAAAGATAAGTAAATAGATGCATTCCAAGAGGTGAATACAACCAACAAAAGCAAAAGCGAAGTGTGAAAAACAACTTACCATTAAACGATCGTGTGGATTTAATATTGCTGTGTAAACCTCAAAGTTAGCAGGCGAACCAGACAAAGGTTGGACATTAACACCCCAATTCTTCCCATCTACATGAAAGGCTGCTATAGCCCTTTGTTGACACAATGTCTCAAGCTCATCTATGTACTCATTGCCACCATAGTACCTAAAGTATATAATAAACCTCTTAGATACAAACAAAACACACTGGGACACACACACAAAGACACAAATTGAAGCACTTGTCCACAAATTACCTAAATTTACCTTTTACCAGGTAGACCTTCTGAGTATTTGTTTGTCAGGCATGAGCCAACTGCTTCCATCACTGCTCGAGATGTAAAATTCTCGGATGCAATAAGCTCAAGGCTTCTGAACTGCCTTCCCTTCTCCTTGTCAATGATTGCACGAACTTCAGGATCTGCTTCACTCAAGCCATGGTCTACAAAGCTATTTCCATTACCTACATTTCACAACATGCAATCCATGCACAATGAACAGTGTAATATTTACTGTCAACTGTAAGCATCAACTCGTTCATATCCTTCTAACCAAACAGAATACATAGTGTAACACAAGTTTTACCAGAATCTACTATTCTGCCAATAATTAGTGGTTATCAGTAACCTATAGATATGTGCATGCTAATGACATCACATCCTTACAAGAAAATGGTCACTCTTGCCTATGCAGACAAAGCAAAAGCAGGTACTTAAGAATAGCATGCCAAGGCCAATAAATGTCTAACCTACATGGTTTTAGCACCAACAAGAATTAGCAATGGTAACCTATTTTTTCTGTGATGGCGACATGCTTTTGTTAGATGCATATGGTCATGAATTCCAAACCTTGACATCTACTACTTAAAAGTACTTTTCTTTAAACAGTCGTAGTACACCCACAACAACAGAAAGAACCAATTAATCGTAAAATGTAGGCTACCTCCACTTTTAGTGACAGACACAGTAGAAGGCGGCTTTCCAGTAACCAAACTTCCTTCAGTATAAGAAGATCTACAGGGTTTCACCAAATTGAGTTTTACTTGGAGTGAAAATCCAATAACACCACACCCTTTTGAAGGAAATCTCGATTGCTCGGTCCAAATGGGCTGTTGGAGAGAACCCATCAGGGAAGATCCGGTACAAGCCTGCATACTAGCCTCCGATACAAGACTTCACAAACTTCCTACACACTACCAATAAAACCGAGGTTAAAAAACAAACTCAATGGAAATGCAAGCATATTGCATAGAAGAATCCATTCGAATCAACGAATATAACTATGAACATACACTCATGGGACATGGCTTATTATTCAACCCATGAACAGAGCCATGCAATAAACAAGGTCTGAAATTAGAAAGTCTTCAAGTAAACATTGTGGTATAAAGAAAACTTCAAATAATTTGTAGAATACATCTACAGCACATGCTGAAACAACAAAAAATAAAGTTTATAGAACCAGTAGACAAAGCACAATTCAAATGTCCATCCTTACAGTCTCAAAATCATTATAATACGAACCCATAATAAGTCGTTAAATTAGATGGCGGTAAACCACAGATGTTAACCCACAGTCTAATAAAGATGTCTTTGGGTATTTTCTTTCATTAAAATAATGCATGGCATTCATGTGAAGGGTTTCTTAGTACGTATAAAGGACTCAAGTCCAGAAGTGCCCATTCTTTCCTTTATTCCACGAAGAACCACTAAGGGTCTAAATCCTAATAATTTTGAAACTACAGAATGCATATCAAAATAACTCAACATTAACTTCATGGTTTAATTTGAATCAAAGGTCAAACTTTAGAGGTTATTATGTAATTACACAAAAAATAAACATCTTTTATAAGATGCAAATTAGCAATTTCAGAAGAATGCGAAAAAGTGTTTCTAAAGTTTTAAGCTTCAAAATATTACATTGATACCAAAGGCCAAAAAACTCATTAGTTAAATTACAAGCGGATAGTTAAATTCATGAAGCCATTACAAGCAGATACTTAAATTCATGAAGCTATTACAAGCAGATGCCTTTTAGGCACCAAAATACATCCTCCATCTCCGATAAACCCCATCCTTCCTCCAATCTCCATTAAAAATATAAATCACAAAAAAATAAAATAGGATAGGGTTTCTTACCTTCGGATCTTCGGTGACGGAGATGCAGAGAGAGGGACCGGATGCGCACGGCGACGTTGAAGGAGACGCTGGTAGCTGGGTGCGGCGCCGGAAACTCAGAGAGAGGGAGAGATGAGCGGAGCTGGTGGGTCACTGGGAGGCAGTCCGAGGCAGAGACAGAGAGAAGTGAGAGTCTGAGTGAGCGAGGGAGGGAATCGGGGATTTCATTTCTAGCGTAGTTTTTTTTTTAAATATATATATGAACAGTAACTATGCGGGGCGGGGCGGGTGTCATCCCCATCCCGCACCCGCCCCCGGACAGAGAGCCAGATGCGGGGCGGGTGACCCCGCCCCCGCATCTGGCGGACGGGGTGGTCCGCCCCGCCGCACGGGTGCGGGGCGGAAACGGGTCGGGGCAGCCACCCCTACAACAAACTCCCCCCGGCGGAAAAGCTTTCTGATATGCATATATGGCAGGATGCCGAACCAAGCGATAGGAAGATTGGGAAACTTTGTGAATATGCTTCTAAGAACCCATTACGCATCCCCAAGGTAGATTTTTATATTATTCATATTATTCTTTTTTTAGAACCTATAATTTTGCATAGTTTTTTAATTGTCTTTATTATACAATAATCTCATTTATCAGTTTTGATGGATTCCTTGAAGTCAACGCAATACTCTTTATTAGTTGTATACTTATCTTCATCAAACCATCCATTTTTACAAATATTTATTTGGCCTTGCCATATGGCAGTGTTATCATTAATTACATTTCCATTTTTTCAATTATTTGATTAGCTTTCAATCATTAGGTTAACGAAATTTTTCTCTTCATCTGTTGCCTTTATTTTTATTTAGACGAGTTATTATATTATGCCAAAAATCTGCCTTTTCACCAGATATTGTTGTTCGTGGTTGATAGGCTAAAATGGTGAGAATATATCTGGCTCAAAGTTGATGAAAAATGCTTGAGATTTTCACTACTTTAAGTTTTCATAATCATGTCAAGTGCAGGTTCTGGGTTTGAATGTCTGCCTGCCATGAAAAGAATAATGTCTATTTGCTTCACTCATGTTTTTCAGCATTCTGTCTCCACAGATTAGCGATTATCTTGAGCAGAGATGTTACAAGGATTTACGGAGTGAGAATTTTGGATCGCTGAAAGTTGTGTTGTGCATTTATAGGAAATTGCTATCGTCATGTAAGGAGCATATGTAAGTTTGATGGATTTAGATCTTAAATTATTGTGATCTGAACAATTGCGTTATTGTCATCCACTTTCTTCAACCACCAAGGAGTCGGGGGAGGGGTTTGGAAATGTGAAGAACTGGATGAAGAAAATTCTGCAGTTGTAGAACATTATATTGACTATTGGGCATCGACGCTATAAGAGGTTTCTGCCAGGGATTTAATCCCTCGTGTGGTTCCCACCAGACTTTTATATGAGAGAACGCAGTCCCATCGGATTAGGAATTTTTATGTTTCAACTTATTTACTTTGGTTGTAGAAGTAATGTTGCTGAAACATTTTGACAGACATGTGACCAGAGAACCTTATAATTTGGTAGAGATAAGTATATCTCAATGCAACGAAGTATAAGTCATCAATGGATTCAGGCTTTGACTCTCTCATTTTTATATTTTTTTTTTCTATTTTTCCTTTTCTTCCTAGACATTTAAGTATTTCTTCAGTAAAGAATCAGTAATGATTTTTCTGCATCAGGTTTAAAGGATATATATTATGACCATGCATAGAGAAAATGTGCTAAATATTGACAGTTTATATGTGTCTACTAACTGCTTTCTCATTGCTTTTAGATATATTTTTAAGATCTCTTATTCTATAAGAATCTTCCAGAGAAGCATGTTTGGGTATTGGTTTAGAAACAGATGCCACTTTCTTGTAACTAGAAAACTCCCTTTTAATATAATTCTTAGAATGTATTATTAGAGGCTTTTTCCTTGTTCAAATGGAGTTCTTCTGATTTTGAAAGTATAGCAACTTCTCGAGGGGGCAAATGATGGAAACAAGGATTTATAAGATAAAGTGGAAGAGAAAGTAAATGTTGTGTTATCCCTGTCCCTTCATAGTGAACTAGTCTCAGGAAATGTAGACAGAAGTCTTCCAGCAAGAAAATCCATTTGTTGAACATTATGTTTGCTTGATGGCAGCTGTTTGGTTGCTAACTTGTTTCTTTCTGAAATTTCATTTTTCCATTTGAAATGTAAACATTACTTGTGATGATATTCACTGGAGTCTTTCACTGTGTGCAGGCCACTATTCGCCAGTAGTTTATTAGGGATTGTCTGGACTCTTTTAGAACAAACTGAACAGTACCAAATGCAGATTTCAGGTTGCAATACTCTTGTTGAGTTTATAAATAGCCAGGTATGTGTTGCATAGAAGGATGGGTTTTGATCCGAGTCATTTTGGCATTCATATAAATCTATAAATATATTAGTTCTGTCAACAAGTTAGGCCTTGGATCATATATCTGCTAATTATCAATTAATATCATTAATTAGTTGTTACTGAAATTTTTGGATAAAATTAGATGGACAGTACATACATGTTCAACTTAGAGGGCCTCATACCCAAACTTTGTCAATTGGCTCAAGAAGTTGGAGACTGTGAAAGAGATTTACGATTACGTTCAGCAGGACTGCAGGCTTTGGTTTTTATAGTACGTTTTTTTCCCTAACTAAACATCACTTATACTAAAAATTGCTCAGATGCATATTTTGGTATGTTCATACATCTACGGACCTTTTTCTTGTCATTGACCTTTTCTTCCTTATAATATGCTCCTCTGTGTGTGTGTGTGAACGCGCGCATGCGAGCGTGTATGAATATATATAAAAGGTGACGGTACCTGTCCCTATTCTAGAAGGTGCCAGTCCATTGTGAGGCGTCTATTGTAGTTTGTCTTTATGTGTTCCCAATATATGGGGACAAAGAAAGCAATTCACCTCAGTTTTCTTGCATTTTGCATTTTCTAACATGGTCTCAAAGCCAACTTCTTGGGTTTAGAATTATTGCCTAGTCCCCTTTATTAATAGATTTTGGTCTCTCTTTTTTCCTCTCCCACCTTAAGCTTTTGAGTGTGTACTTCTTGGTTAGACAGTTTAGCCTAATGAAGACAGTTTATCCCACTTTGAAGTTTCTGGTCCAACTCGAGACAAACTCAGACCAATTTGTCTGATCCAATATGCATCTGGGTCCCCAATTTGAATTGAGAAGTTGGTGCGATCAGGATTTGGTGTTGTATAGGCCGATTCAATCTGTTTTGGCCATTTGTCTCGTCTTTTCAATTTGTTTCTCCATATTTCAGTCAGTTCCGGTCAGTTTTCAGTATTTTTCAGCTGTTCTGGCTGGTTTTCACTGTTTTTTGCTGGGTACATCAGCATTTCAGATAGTTTCGTTTTATTCACATCATATTTCGACTAATTTGCTTCGATTCGAGCTGTTTTGAGCTTATTTCAGTGTGGGTTATGTTATTTTATTCTTATTTCAAATGGTGTGTCATGGATGATTATTCGTTGCATTGATTTGGTTGATGATTCACATTATTCCAGCTTCTTTATTCTTGTTACTAGATTGGTTAATGCTTTCTATTTGCACTATGGCTACTTAATCGGAACTTGTCATGTCAGTACCTTAGCTTATGCTCTTATGACTTCTCTGAAATTGAATGTGATTTATTATGTTTATTTTGGGCATGATCATAAAAGGCTTGTAGGATCACTTAACATTGAGGAAGCCTATGGATACTAGTTCCAGTAGTCTTTGGGAACAGAAAGATAATTAGATTATCTCCTTATGTTGAATGGTATTGAGCCTCACATTGGTTCCTCGTGTATATATCTTCCTCCTGCCAAGGAGGATTTGATATCATCTTAAACATATGCATTCTGATACTGGGAAAATCACTCGGTTTTATGAGGTGTGTAAACAATATTTTTTGCTCGAACAAGGCGCTCAGAGTAGACTGGTACAACAATCAGGTTGTGACCATCCTTAAGGAGAGGGTCATGGATCAACCTTTCTTCATTGTCTTAAAGGCTATGGAGAAACAATGTGTAGATGTGGATGTTGTTCAGTTTCTTATAGGCCTCAAGCCGGAGTATGAGTCTGTTTATGCGCAGATTTTGAGTGCTTATGAGCTCCCCTTTTTACCTGATGTCCTTTCTCGAATTTAGCGTGCTACCCTATTTGATAGCAGTGCTCAATTGAGTTTTGATCATAATTCTTTCTCTGCTTTTATTGCTTATCGTGGGGTTTCTGGTAGCTCCTTTTGGGGAATGTGGAAGACGAGGTGATTGTGGTTTCTGTGGGAGTTATTCATCAGGTATTGTTGTGATCTACACGGTAAGCCATCTAGAGCCGCTCATGAGGTACCTTCTCAAGAAAATTCTTTTGTCCCCCCATCTTGTTACTACAAGTTCAGCTCCAAATTCTGGCATGATCTCCATTCCGACAGATGAGTATGCTCAGTTCATAACCCACTCATGGGTTTCTTCCTATTCTGCAGCTGCTCTTGTTTAGTTAGTTACTACATCCCATTGTCTTTTATTCTCTACTAGCAACCTGTGGGTCATCGACTATGGAGCAACCAAACATAAGGTTATAAAGGAACAGCTGTTTATGAATGGCTCGAGGTCGGCTCATATATACTATAGGTTCGAACATGATTTAAATATTGATTTGAATATTCAACAAACCAAACTAGTATAAGCTTGATTGACACGGCTTGTTTAAGCTCGTATAGCTTGACTTGGATTGTTTAAGCTTGTTTTAAAAGATAGTAATATATTTGTTATATGCATTACATGTTAGCTGCTTTTTTTTTATTTTTATTTTATCATATGCAAGTGTTCAAATCACACGTGGTTATGTGTCGACTTTATTTTATTTTTGTAAATAAATTATAGTTATTTGAAAAATAGAATATAGTTTTTTTAATAAAAATGGTTATTTTATTTAAAAAACAGAAAATTAAAAAAATAAAGTCTAGAATCGTCACCTGTGGGCTGTGGTGGCTACCACCCTAGCCACCACTTGGTTGCTAGAATTGGCCACCACAGGTTATGGCCACCACTTGGGGTGGGTAGCCAGATCTCAGCCACTTAGTGGAGATCTGACTTCCCCTAGTGGTGTGTGGAGATCTAACAGCTTTTGGAGGCGGTCTAGGCCACCACAGAGTGGCCTGAACATGGCCATCCGGTGGTGGCTGGGGTGGCAACCACCACAAGTGGTCATTCTAGGTTTGGGTTTTTTTTTTTGGTGTTTAAATAAAAAATTTTGTTATAATAAAAATTTATATTTTATCTTTTTAAAAGAATAAAAATTAATTTTTTATTTAAATATTAAAGTTGACACGTGTAGCCTATGATTTGGCCCCATGTTTTTTGTTAATGTTGATGGACCAAAAAATTAACGAAGCATCCTATTCCTAAGTAACTCATAATACAGAGGGAAAATTGTAGAAAAAAAATTGCACAGGAGCTAAACCTAATTGCCTATAGCATAGGGGGTGTTTGACTGAAATTCCTTTAATCAATTATATAATATATAATGTAACATAAGTGTTCTATATGTTTATATTACATTATATTTGTCAATCGTCATGTAGTTTAAATGTTTGTATTATATGTAGAAAATGTATTTATATTATGCATTTATTGTAATTGACTTTATTGTAAGTTCATGACCTAAGATTATTTTTTTTTTGTTTGATAAGTAAGAAAAATAAGATTAAATATTATAATTAGTATATGGCTTAATAATATAATTATAATCAATTGAGCTTAATCAATTATATATAACTTATACATATATTGGGTATCATGACTATAGTGATGATTATAGTATGCTAATGTCATATCTTTATTTAGCTATAATAACTTGTATATGTAGTATATATGACTGAAAGTCAAGTATTGTAATTACTATGGTTTACTAATAGAATTATAATTGACTGACTTTAATCAATTAACTAAAATTGTATATAGAGTATGAATCATGATCTCTTTTTTTTTCCAGAATTATATAGTATGATTTTCTATTTCTCTTTAATCGGGTGAATTATGTAATTGACTTCGTAGATAATATGGTTTCTTTATTCTATTCAAATGATGATGTATATTATGATTCATAATTCTCACTTAACTTTTAGTTGCATATTATTATATACATATATCATACTATGAGGATATAATAATTTGTACATTATCATCATATATGCATGTTGCGTTTGCTCAGTCTCCGGAGTTCTTCATCATAAGAAAACTATATAGTTATGCTATAGTTATGCTATATGTTTATTATACTTGTAATGTATAATATAATATATACGTAATTTATATTTATTATTAATAAGCTACACAACCAGTACTTATGACTTATCTTGTCATCCATATAATAATATATATATATAAATTATAAGAATTTTTGTTATCATAACTATTTGTTAGAATTGTTATTATAACTATTTGTTTGAATGGCTAAATTGTTAAAAAAAACCCTAGGGGTTGGCTTAAGATGTACACACCTTGATTTTGGTGGTATGCTCCTTCTAGGTTTAAAGTTCGAACCTTTGGGTGCAAACAATTTCTAGGAGTCACGTCCCATTAGTGAAATTCCAATGATTTACCTGATTTGTGCGATGGGGACCTGTTACATGTGTCTGGGGGTTTAATCAGGTAAAAGACATATTGTGTTTGCATGGCCTTCGGGATTTTTTGTCATAAAAAAACGTTAAAAGTTATTGCAGAATTTTAATTTTGTATACATCAATTAAAAAAAAAAAATGTATTTCCTTGGTTTTACTCAAACTCAAACATAATTAATGTATTTCCTTGGATTTCCTTGCCCCACAGTGTCACCTTGGCTAATGGTTCCCTTACCAGACTTGTTACTCCAACACTACCCATCTTAGTCTTGATCTTGAGTAGTTGTCTGTTTTACATGTTCACGATTTTTCTTTTAGTTTGTTATCCATCCGTAAAATCACTAAAGCTCTTATTTGTTCTATTAGTTTTACTTGTCTTTGTGTATTTTTGGGATTTGGAGATGGAGAAGATTATTGGTATGGGCCATGAAGCTGGTGGATTATTTCATATGGCTCTCGCATCTATCTCCCCATCTTGAACTTTGAAGTCATCAGTCTCTAGTCTTTAATTGCATTGTAGTCTTGGTCATCCCTCGCTCTCTACGTTGATGATTCAACTTCCCAGTCTCTTTCATGAGTCGTCCTTCAATGCGAAGCTTGCCAACTTAACAAGCATTACCGTGTCTCTCGAGTTAGTCCATTCTCTGGAATAGTTAATAGAGGACTGTATAACTATCACGATATGTTATTATAAAGCATTAGGGGAGCTTTCTGAAGTAGGGGAGGAATGGCTACTAGAATGATACCTCTCTAATGATGCCTTTAAGTCAATCTACTGAGACTGCTGATTTTTTTCAATTATTGTATTATTTCCTACTTTCCCTTGAAAATGTATGTTTTGTCCAATTTTGTCTCTTTCCCTTATTTTTATGACTGCCTCTTCTTAGAACATTAACTTATTAAATTGCTTTGTGAATGTTCCTTTTCACACTTGCTATTGAGTGTCTTATGTTTTTCATGTTACCTATGTTTTTTATAACACTTGATCAAGGCCATTTGAATGATACATCTTGATGTTTGAACTTTCTGCACTCTGATGTGACTATGTTGTGCCTAGGTGTCGTTCATCGGTGAGCACTCCCACATCTCAATGGACATGGACAATGTGAGTTTTCTTTTTCTCTAGACTCTTTTACTATTTATACTTTTGACATCAGCAAAGCTCTTGATGGATCAAAATAAGAGATGGTAAATTATGTGAATCTTTGGTAAAGCTTTTAATTTTTATTTTGAAGCAAAGTGGCAAGTTATTATTTGGCTTCTTAAAAAAAAGCCATTTGGCTTCCGGAATATTTTTTACTAATTTGTTGGTTCTGAAATAGATCATATCAGTGACCTTGGGGAACTATATGGATCTCCAAATTAACTCCAAGAATACAGAGGAAGATGGACCATCTCCCGAATCCGAGGACCAGTGGGTTCAAGGAGTAGTTGAAGCAGAGGAACATGGCTCATCTTTACGCAATGTTGGTAAGAAGGTTCCTGTGTTGCTGAACCACATGACTAACCCTCATTTGGACCCTACAATGTAAAACTTTTCATCTTTTGATCTTCAAACAATCATCTTTGCTCTGTATTTATCTAATTGAGCAATAATATATATTTCCTCCAACATCCTTGCATTCATTTGCCAATTTCACAGGGATACCTCCAAAAGTCCAGCTTATTGGTCAAGGGTTTGCTTGTGTAATATGGCCAGATTAGCGAAGGAAGCCACGACAGTTCGGCGTGTGCTTGAACCCCTTTTTCATAGTTTTGATGATGATAACCATTGGTCACCAGAGAAAGGAGTGGCCTCTTCTGTTTTGATGTATTTCCAGTCAGTTCTGGAGGAATCAGGTTACACTTAGATCTTTAATGCTCTATCTGTCCATAATTAGTTTTCTAATGGATCATTTGAGCATTATTGATATATTTCATAATTTATTGTAAAACAGAAGATAACTCCCATCTCTTATTGTCTATCCTGATCAATCGCTTGGATCATAAGGATGTTGTCAAACAACCTCGCATACAAATGAACATTGTTAATGTCACCACACAACTCGCAAAAAAAGCAAAGAAGCAGGCCTCGGTTGCAATCATTGGTGCAATATCCGACTCAATCAAACATTTACGAAAGTGCCTGCAAAATTTAGCTGAAGTATCCAGCCCCAGAGATGGAACAGATAACTGAAATACTGATCTTCGTTTTGCTCTAGAAAAATGCATTTCACAGCTGTCAATTAAGGTTTGTAATTGTTTTGCCGTTGTGTTTCATACTAATGTGAAATTTTGTGAAAGTATTAGCAAGATAGGAAAGTCATGGCATGTTTAAATTCAGATTATTCTCAAATAAATTTGTGTAGAATTTCTGTTTTGATTTGGTAACTCTCCATTTTATTGAAAGAGCACTAGGGGTGTAACCCAAGTACATTGGGGGTATACAATGTGGAACGCCTAATTTAAGGAAGGAATCTGCGAGATTTGGACCATGTTCTTTTTAGTTCAGCTTTTATGAATTTCAATGATTGAGTAGTTGGTACCAACAAAGCATTGTTAGACAATTTGATTGGTTTATGGTGATTATGCAACACTAAGAAAATAGTTCTTTATACACTCATTTCTCTGTAACCAAATGAACAACATCCCAATAAGTTTTCCTATATATGGCGTTGTGGTTACTTTACAAGGTGAATTTGTGATTACCAGGCCGGAGATGCGGGACCCATTCTTGATATGATGGCTGTCGTTCTTGAGAATCTCCCAACAAATGCTGTTGTGGCTCGAACAACAATCTCTGCTGTCCTTCAAACTGCAAAGATTATCTCTCCCATCCCTAATGTGTCATATCACCAGAAGGCAAGTGCATTTATATGGATTGTACCACCATTCTAGCACAGTTTGAGATCTTGTAAAACCATCCAAGTTCTGAATCAATACTCCCGAACTGTTTCAGGCATTTCCTGAAGCTTTGTTTCACCAACTGCTCCTAGCAATGGCCCACTCAGACCCTGAAACACAAGTTGGGGCGCACAATATTTTCTCAGTGGTGCTTATGCCATCCCTTCTTTGTCCTTGGTTAGACCCGAATGCCAAAACTTCACAAGAAGTTCCTAGGTTTTTGTCTTTTGTTACACTGCAGAAGGAAAGAAGTGGAAGCTTTTCCATTCAGGATGAAGGTAAAGACACCATGGAAACCAAGAATGTTGGTC
Source organism: Juglans regia (assembly GCF_001411555.2). Classification (NCBI taxonomy): domain Eukaryota; kingdom Viridiplantae; phylum Streptophyta; class Magnoliopsida; order Fagales; family Juglandaceae; genus Juglans; species Juglans regia. Next base: position 45,016,454 of record NC_049907.1, read on the forward strand.
TGAGAGAGGACGTAAGTCAAATCTCGGGTGTATGTTTGAAACAATCTGGAATTGATCTCTCATGTGATCAGTCCTTCAGCTTTAAGCGTTCTTTGACTGGTGGAAACACAGTATGAAACTGCAGCCCATATGTTCTGAAGTTCGTCTTCATTATTTAGCATTCTTGTTTAATTACCCCTGGCAGTTCTTATTGCAAGTAATATTTAAATATCTTTTCTGAAAATTCTCAGGAGCTTAGTAGCATTCGGTTGAGCAGTCACCAAGTCAGTCTTTTGCTTTCATCAATATGGGTTCAGGCAACATCTGCAGAAAACACCCCGACAAATTTCATGGGGATGGCCCAAACTTATAACATTGTTTTGCTTTTTGCCCGATCTAAGGTTAGTGAATTTTTTTGGGTCCAGGCTTACAACCCTAGGAAGACATTATGGCTCATTACTGTTGTCTGCCTGATTAGAACACCAAAACTCTGGTGAAGTGGGATTCAATTTTCAGCTAGTAGAGAACAGTGGTCTGACAGGTAGTTGGTTCTTGGTTTTTATTCTAGAGATAGAAACAGAAAATGTTAAGTTTGTTTCACCATTTAATACTAATTAAGATGGCATATTTTTACCAGGAATAAGTTTTCGAAATTTGTGTATTCTTCAGCTTTCTGTCTCAATTTATTTGATGATTTGTTTTGCTACAGACCTCCAGTCATGCAGCTCTAGCAAGATGTTTCCAGCTTGCATTCTCCCTCAGAAGCGTCTCTCTGGATCAAGAAGGTAACCTGAATATACATTTAAACAGTTTTTTTTTGTCACATGTTCTAAAAAGAGTACTGCTACTCCCACAGAAAATTCGGTACCGAATGGTGTAAACTGTTTTTTCTTTTTTCTTTCTTTTTTCTTTCAACCATTTTTAAAACCCTTTTAAATATTTTAAAAAAAATACAAAATCATTAAAAACAGTTCCTTAACTATTAAGTAAAAAAAACAAAAATTAAAAAATTCGGTACAAATTTGTACAATGTTTTGGTGGCTCTATCATTTCTCTTCTAAAAAATGAATAGTTACTCATGTATTGACTAGTGAATGGACAGAAATGTGATTTGCAGCAAAAAGGTCGACCGTGTGCAACCATCAGGGCTTGACTGAGCTTTGTTGTCATATTGATTGTAATGCTCTCTCTCTCTCTCTCTCTCTCTCTCTCCAGCCATCAAAGAGGAATAATGATTCTCTGAGTTCATCTCGGATGTTATGAACAAATAAAGATAGTATGAGAAATTTCTGGGTTGCCTTCTACTTGGCTTTAGACCTTTATCTGAACTTTCGATAAGAGTATTACTCAGGAAGAACAAGATGTTTTACTTTTCTGTAAAATTTCTTTGTTATTTCTTCGTATATGTCGATTAACAAAACTGTGGCTTTGCATTTAGGAAGTAGAAGTTTTTCGCAAAAAGCAAAAATGCTTTTCATTGGTGAAATTTCTAATATATGTTCTTGCACACTTATGAAGGAGGCTTACATCCATCTCGCAGAAGGTCGCTCTTTACCTTGGCGTCATCTATGCTTATATTTTCAGCCAGGGCAGCAAGTTTCCTGGAGCTAATTCCCATTGTTAAAGAATCTTTGACAGATGAAACAGTAAATACTTGCACCTTCCCTTCACATTAAGGCCCATTGTGCCTCTTTCCTTTGTTTTGTTCTGATGATGAACATATTTTGTTGTGATTCATTTGAGACTTCTGGATTATTTTGTTGAGTTTTTGCATTTGACAGGTTGATCCTTACCTTGAATTGTTCGACGATATCCGATTACAATCTGTCTCTATAGAATCTGATAAGGAGAAGATATCATATGGATCACAGGAAGATGAAGTTGCTGCATTGAAATCTTTCTCATCCATGGAATTAGATGACCAAAAGTTGAAAGAAACTGTGATGTCACACTTCATGTCTAAATCTGCAAAATTGACAGAGGTGATATACCCATTCTGTCTGTTGCAGTTGCTCAAAGATTATTATATTATAGATATGAGATTTTTATTCATATGAGATTTTACTATCTATATACATATGAGATTATTATATTATAGATTGTTAGATTGTGAAAATAAAAATGAATATGATTTGTTGGAGGTTATTAAAGATTATAAAAATAAAATATAAATTAATAAAAAAATATAAATAATAAAAAATAATAAAATTTTATTATTATAGAGAGTGTGATGACTAATCCAATGTAGACTTCAAGTTTTGAATGATTAGCTAAAGGTAAAAAAGTTACATATTAGTCAAAATTTGAAGAATAAGATAGCCAATCCAATGCTAATGCTCTAATGCTGTGTCCAATGAGTCGGCTGTTCTCTGCTCAAGAACTCCTTCATTTGCTTGAAATAAACTGATTAATGTGGGCGTGTCATTTGTTTGAATTGCCTCTAGAAGCTTAATATCCATTTCCTCGAGCTTCCAATTAAGCTATATATAATAACTTTTCTCCACTAGGATTAATCAACTTTCTAATGGAGATCAGAAAAAATATGAATGGAGAGATGTTATGTTCCAGACACTATATATGGAAGTCATTGGCAATGACGCGGATCAGTATATACATTTCGCTTCTAGAATTTACTCGCTCCTTATTGTCATCTTTAAGGAAATGTCAATTAAATTTCCTAGGACCTTCAAGAAAGACATTAGTCGATCATGTGAAGAATTATCTTCATGGCTTTTCTTTTAGGTAGAAATTCTGAAATTGTATATTGGGTGGGATTGCATACTCATTTTCTCACCTTTTTTGGCTTCTTCGTCGAACACCGTTGCTAGGACTTCCATGCGGGAAACCATGAATTTTTGCGAAGAAAGATTTGTCGTTGTCGCACGTACACTTCTTCTTGCCGCGAAAATGTTGGGAAAAATGGAAGCTAGCTGTTGGGGGCCGGCCGGATTAAGGTCAACGTCCATGGTTGGGCCCTCAAACGTTATTGTTAATTTGTCATAGTTTTAGGATTGGATTGTCTATTCTTTTTTTAAAATTTTAACTAATATGTAATTTTTTTACTTTTAGTTAATCATTTAAAACTTTAAGTCTATATTAGATTAGTCATCACATTCTTTATAATAATAAAATATTATTATTTTTTATTATATATATTTTTTAATTAATTTTTATTTTATTTTCATAATCTTCAATAACCTCCAATAAATCATATTCATTTTTATTTTCACAATCCAACAATCATAATATAATAATCTCATATGTATATAGATGGTAAAATCTCATATGAATAAAAATCTTATATCTATAATATAATAATCTTAAAAAATATTTTTAGACTTGCTATAGTACTTTTCATTTTAAAAAAAAAAGAATAGATTTACTATAAATTATAATTTAGATGAAAATAATTTAACTAATTCAATATAAAATAAATATAAATGATATTTATTAAATTTAAAAATAAAAATATATTTAACTAATTCAATGTCAATACTCTCGTATTCCATTGGTGAGATTTGGAAATTTCTCCTCGAGTCTTTTGAGTCACGGCGATGACAAGCAATTTTTATATATTTTTAAATACACGTGCAACTTCAAGAATGGTTTGGAGTTTCAAATAGGAAATAAATAGAAATATAAAACGATTCTTACAATATTTATTGTTAATTTAGTATTTTTTTTAAATATTTTATTTAAATAATAATAAATATTACAAGGGTGCCATCAACATAGCCCAATAATTCATGACTCTCAAGAAAATGGAGGAGTTGGGAGAGGTTTCGGAAGCCATGAGAAAAATAAAGAAAAAAAGAGGATCGGTGGGTTGTTAAACCAATTTTGCTCTTGATACCATGAGAATATTTGAAATCCTCCTTACATTGAGAGGTGAGTTATATAAAACTTTATATATTGTGTAACTGTAATACAAATCAATTGTTGTACAATTAAAAAGGAAACAATACAGAAACAAATCTCCTACAATCACGTTGGTCAACTTTAATATGTATGGAAAGATTGTGATTGAGAAGTGATATCCTCAACAAGTGGGATGTACTATTAAAAAATAATTTTTTTACGTGGGTCCAAGACTCCCAAATATACCAATCTTTTTCAAAAGAAATGTACAAAATTTACATAGTATCTTAAGACTGTAAATATCATTTCTCATTACAGTATTGATCTTCCGCCACAAGTGGTGATGATATTCAGTATGAGTGATATCCTTGCAGGTATGAGCTCTCAACATCTGAATTTTGACTTTCCATGTCAGGATCCCGATCTGCAACTCCCTCCCTGCTATCCTTTCTTAGTTTCCTCCACTTTGTTTTCCGCAACCAGTGCTTAACCAGCATCACACTCAGAACAATAAAAACCACTACCAGTGTGGCACCGCTTACTGCTAGTAGCATCACGAGCATCCATTTTGTCCCCTTACTTCGTGGCATCACCGCCCATGTGGCTGCAACATAACTTGTTGCCATGAATGCCACAGCTACCCACATGGCCTTGTGAGCCACCGACAACAGTATCATCAGTGGCTTTCTCCGGAAGGGGATGATGCTGACAAGAACAATCACTATGGACAGAGAGGTGAACAATGCAATGTTGTTGCTTACCTCAAAGACCTTGAAAGCTAATGTTCCACCTAAAATTGACTTCCCTCTCGATTTTCCTCCTTGCTGATGCAAACCACCAGGAGGGCTGATTCCAGCGGCAAAAGTGACTGTTGCGATCAAAATGGCAACTAGAATAATAGTGTTCCTAGCATTTTGCAATGCTTCCATGTATATTGCATGATGCTCATGTCGGTATCTTGTGTAACTCTCACCTATATTTTCCTGGAGCCCTTTGTTAAGATGCTTGTGTTGACGCATATTAGGTGGGAATAAGCTGGAATCTCTCCGGTATGTTTCACAGTCGAATGTCTCTCCAGCTTGAAACTGTGGTGATGATATTCTAGAGCTGGTTCCCAGGCTGAATCTAGGCGAGCTCTTGCTTTTAGGAGAAATCGTTTCATTCATAATGGGCATTTCCAATTCAGTGGCAATGCAACCCTGCATGATAGGCAGACGTTGACTGTTGGTTCTTTCTTCCGCTGGTGAACGAGATAACAATTCGATACTTCTTCTGCCACCAGCTTTAACAAACTTGGATTCAAGACGCCGGTTTTCTGCACTGTCCTTAGCCTGGTCAAGGATGTCAAGTGCTGTGAGTCCTCTGAGGTTCCGAGCATTAATATGCACTTTTGTCTTTTTGATCAAGTACTCTGCTATCTGGAACAAAATTTTATAAAAGGTTATTTTATGTTTATATGTAAAGTAGATCTAACGTACTATATTAAATTACATCAGTTTGTAAATTTATTTTTATGAAATCTTTTTATAGCTTTAGCACTTTTCATTTTTAATTTTTTTAAAATTAAATTTTAAAATGATTTCTAATAAGATTGTTGATGTAGCATAAAAATGTTCTGACGTCAGCTTTTATTTTTAATATTAATAACACCGTTTCTAATTTTCAAAAATTAATTAATATTTAGTCAGTCTATTCGTGAAGAATTTACCAAGCTATATGAAACGGTACTAGATCATATACATGCAAAATGATGATTATACCAAACAATTAACCTCACGATCGAGTCATGGCATCCTCCTGATACTGGCTCATTTTAACGTACGTACCCTAGTGAATTACAATCAACATTCAAACATTCTTTTCTTACCTGATGGCGCCCACCAGAAACAGCAACATGCAAAATGGTGTTTCCATACAGATCTTGATAATGAATGAGACTTGTACCATTGCAGGTATGCACCAAGTACACAAGCGCATCGTATTGTCCATGTCTCACGGCCAGATGAAACACCGACTCTCCCTCGTTCGTATCATAGTGAAAAGATACAGAAGCCATCAGCACAAGCTCTTCAAGGACTGCAACTTTGCCATTCATTGATGCCATGTGCACTGGTATGTAACCATTAATGTTGCGGTGCAGAGTGAGACTTGCATCGCAGTTTATGAGCATCCGGGTTGCCTCCCTGTGTCCTTGGATACAGGCATAGTGCAGCAGCGAGTTACCTTTCTCGTCGATCGTTCGAGCGAAATCAGGACACGCATTTAGTAACTCGATAACAGCATCTGCACCAAGAACTCTGACTTCATGTTAATTAACTGATCACAACTATGTGAATTCATAATAAATAAATAAATAAAGATATATATGAACCCTTAATTACCTACCCATATGTCCGTTCTTTGCTGCCACATGAACACAAGTCGGATCGAATACATTTTCCTCTAAACCCAGCATGCCTGCAGGGTGGTTTAAGAAGAGATTCACAACGTCGAGATGGCCATTACTGCAAGCCATGAAAAAGGCAAGCTTGTTTTCAGAGTTTAGCTTACATGCAGCCATCGGATTGGTCGTTAATAGCAGCTTCAAAACCTCGGCAGACCCATGGCGGCAAGCTTCATGTATCGGAGTCTCCAGCATCTTGTTCTGAGCAGCAACCAAGTCCGGGCACAAAGTAACAATTTCCGACGCCAAGTCAACGTGTCCGAACTTTGCAGCAAGGTGTAATGCTGTGTCCAATGAGTCGGCTGTTCTCTGCTCAAGAACTCCTTCATTTGCTTGAAATAAACTGATTAATGTGAGCGTGTCATTTGTTTGAATTGCCTCTAGAAGCTTAATATCCATTTCCTCGAGCTTCCAATTAAGCTATATATAATAACTTTTCTCCACTAGGATTAATCAACTTTCTAATGGAGATCAGAAAAAATATGAATGGAGAGATGTTATGTTCCAGACACTATATATAGATCAGGTCATTGGCAATGACGCGGATCAGTATATACATTTCGCTTCTAGAATTTAAACGCTCCTTATTGTCATCTTTAAGGAAATGTCAATTAAATTTCATAGAACCTTCAAGAAAGACATTAATCTTTTTAATAAATAGTCGATCATGTGAAGAATTATCTTCATGACTTTTCTTTTAGGTAGAAATTCTGAAATTGTATATTGGGTGGGATTGCATATTCATTTTCTCACCTTTTTTGGATTCTTCGTCGAACACCGTTGCTAGGACTTCCATGTGGGAAACCATGAATTTTTGCGAAGAAAGATTTGTCGTCGTCGCACGTACACTTCTTCTTGCCGCGAAAATGTTGGGAAAAATGGAAGCTAGCTGTTGGGGGCCGGCCGGATTAAGGTCAACGTCCATGGTTGGGCCCTCAAACGTTATTGTTAATTTGTCATGTTCCATTGGTGGGATTTGGAAACTTCTCCTCGAGTCTTTTCAGTCACGGCGATGACAAGCAATTTTTATATATTTTTAAATACACATGCAACTTCAAGAATGGTTTGGAGTTTCAAATAGGAAATAAATAGAAATATAAAACGATTCTTACAATATTTATTGTTAATTTAGTATTTTTTAAAATATTTATTTAAATAATAATAAATATTATAAGATCTGTTTTATATGTCCACTTTTCAATTATTCTTTCGACTCTTTTTATGGGACACTTACCGGTTCATGCGTTTGGCCTTGTTTGGATACCGTTTTCAGTCTATCTCTTTTCCAAAAAATTCAAATCTTTTTAATTTTAAAAATTTAAAATTTTTATCTAATCATTATAAATTTTTAAAATTTTTAAATAAAAATAAAAATAATTTAATTTAATTTTTTAAATTTTAAAATAAAAATTATATTAAAAAATATAATATTTTTATTTTATAATATTTTTATTTTTATTTATTTTTTAAAATTTAATAAAACATATTAATTAAAATTATTTTATTGCTATTCACGTATTTTCATGTCGTAGCGAAATTCATTCGCATTGTTGAATGACTTTCTTCTAAATTAGCTCCCGATGCTTGATGGCCACTCAAAACGCGTCCTTTCTACTTGTGTAAAGTGGCACACCGTACGTGGACTAGCACTAGCAGCAGCCAGCAGGGCAAGATCACATAGTCCTCATCCCATGCATCACTCGCAGCAGGGCAAGACCACACAGTGACAGTGTGGATAGCTATTAGCTGATTTATCTTTCCTCTCCCAAATAGGACACTCAACCACCTTTAATGTTATTTTGTCCTTTTATTTTGACATATTTTTAATTTTTTTATTTCTTATTTAAAAAAGAGATTATTAATATTTTTTTATTTTTTAAAAAATTGAAATATATTAAATAAATAAATAAAACATAAATTTTATTTAAACGACATGTCCAACAATCACTGCTAAACAGCAGTAACATTACTTTTGTTTAAATAAGTTTTGTCTTTGTGGGAAGTAAATCATGACAGGCGCTCTAAAGCAAATGTTTCACAAATCATGACATAAGATGAGAGTTAAAATTTAAATAAAATATTATTAAAATATTATTTTATAATATAATTTTTATTTTAAAATTTAAAAAATTGAATTATTTATTATATTTTTATGTGAAAATTTAAAAAAATTATAATGAATAAATGAGATAAGATGAGATTATTTAATTTGTGTAAACAAGCAAGACTACTTGTTTTCTTTTCATTGGATCAAGTATATATGGAAAGCCTTGGTGACTGGAAATTTGTATTGCATTCAAGAAAGATGTGAGGCGGTGAGAACGCACTTGGCCGTGCTAAATGCGGTGGCCACGCCTCGATTTCATTGTCTAATTGTGTCTTTCCACGTAAATTATTGTTCAGCCATTACATTCATTTTTTAATTGCATGATCAGGAAATGTGCATATTGCCAATACATCACTATCAGCTTTATATATATATATATATATATATATGCAGAGTACTTCGGTCCCAATTTTATTATCTGTCATTTTTTTCTCATTATTATTCCCAAGCGTAAGGCATGACATAATTAGAAGGGTAACGCGTCATTATTGGACTATATAGCCCGCTGAAAGGGAAGATATATATATATATATATATATATATATATAACAAAATGATAATATTCATGAAAAAATTTACTTGCAAATCTATTTTTTTACACGTAAAAATACACTATAGAAAAGGCTCCACGTACGGTGAAAAAAATATATATTGAGATTTTCATTTTCTTACAACTATTTGTATGATTTTATTTTAGTTGGAGAGTATTTTATAAAATAACGATTATTTTATAGCTATTTTACAAATTATTTTATAAATAAATAATTCATTTAAAACATAGCTTTCTTTTATAAAAGAAAACTAACTCGATCTTTGTCCCAATCATTAATATTGACAGTCCAGCCTATGTCCCGTCACTTATTTCATTTATACCAAAATTCATAATTGGATTAAGGCATAAAGTGTTAATTTATAAACTTACGTCATCAAGTACGTAGTGTAAGGCAGTTGAGTAAATGGCAGGCCAATAACTTAATTGGTGTGTTAAATCTCTCCCTTCCCTTTGTGATTCCAATCGTAATTTCAATATTCTTGTTATCAAGTCAATCTTCATGTGGGGGCAGGAATGGCAAGTTCATGAAAACTTGCTACTTAACTTTGGTGTAGCACCTCAACTTTGGTGTAAATCCTCGTAGTTTCAGTGCAAATCTTTTCATTTATTTTTAAAGATAAGATAAAATGAGATGAGTCAAATTTATATAAATATTAAAAATTGAATAAAATATTGTTAGAATATATTTTTTTAATATTATTTTTATTTTTAAATTTAAAATTTTTGAATTATTTATTTTATTTTATATGAGAATTTGAAAAAAGTATAACAATTAAATGAAATAAGATGAGATCAGATAAGATAAAAAATTTTGTGAAAGTAAACGATGCCAGCCTTTCGATAATCGCCTTGGGAGTTGATCCCAATCAAGACTAATCATACTGTAATATATAATTTTACATATGCATATAGAGAAATTAATACTAATACTCTTCTTGGCATCTATAAGAAAAAATCTAATTATCAAAATTTAAATGTCCATGCCCATTTATTATGTTTCCCAAAACACCCATACAGTAGGCTGAGTTTTGTGGGCTAGGGTTAGTTTTAAAATGGGCTTGTTTTCAAATCGGGTTGGGTTTGAGCTTTTTATGATTCAGAAACTGTAAGAACATTTTAGACGGGTTGACTTCGTGTGAGCTTGTTGTTTAAATTGAGTTTGTTGTACTTTACAAAAAATCTGTTAGCGATTTTAAATGGGCTCTGTTTTGTTGTATAAAGAAATTAATGTATCATTTTAATTTGGGTTGTGTTCAGTATTTCTAAAAGACTGTGCTGCGCATCAGCTGGAAGCCGTAGTACACCTTTCAAAAAATTATATATATATATATATATATATATTTTTTTCACCCCAGCACGTTAGGTGTGCTGGGGCTTCTTCACACAGTAGTGTGTGAAGAAGATTTATTCATTTCTAAATTAGGCATAATTTTATGTGGATAAATATATTACCCATAAACTTGATTTCACATAAGATATTTAAAGGCTTTAATTATATTATTTAGTATTAATTTTACAATTAGATTTTTGTAGTAAATTGTAAGTGTTTAATGTTTTATTTTAAACACTTTAAGCCTATTATATGAAATAAATATTTGATGATTTTAAATTAGATATGATTAGTAGTTTACAATGATTTTTAATATAAGTATTATTAAGGATCTTTTATGAACTACTATTGTTTAAGAAATTTACGATTTCCTACTACATTATATGTTAGTAGTATTAAATTATGATTTCAATAATAGTTTATCAAGATATGAGTTTTAAATATAATTAAGTTAATTTTTGAAATGAATTTAAGTTGTTTTTCCATATTTGATAAAAATTATATTATAATAAGTTAATAATATATTTAATGATGATAGTATTTATTAGATTTCTCTTAACTAAATAATTATTAAAGCTATTTCCGTAGTATGAATTTAAGTAAATAGAGAATTTTAGCAAGTTCTTTAAAAATTTAGTAACATTTAGTATTTTGTATAGGTGACAATTGATATTCATTCAGCACGGTTGTGGAAAAATTTTAAAAAGTTAAAATGTTCAGATAAGCGGAGTTCATATGCTAAACTTTGCATAAAAAGAAAATGAACTGGTGTTGATTTTATAATAAAAAAAAATATGCATGTTATGTTTTGAAAAGCAATGTGAAAACAACCTTAGTTATGTGTTCTGCATTATTCATAAAAGTTGTATAAAGAGAAAGTATTTTATAACATGACTGGTGTAAACATGAGTAAAATTTTGACATATTGTTTCTGAACTGCACAAATGAGCGAATATAAAATTTAGAAATTTTGTATATGTTATATGAAGATGCTCTGAATATGTTTTGATTATGTGAAAATGATATGAATAAATGGAATATTTACATTCTGATACTGCCTGGTTTGGCCACCAGGAATAGTACAACCCTACCATGGAGGGTTAAATATGATCTATGATATGATGATTGACGTTCAGTCATGATATAGCAAAAGGTTTTTAAATATGAACAGCTTGAAATATCGATATGATATTCTGATAACACGTTTTTTAGATCTACATATTGAAATTGAAATGTTTTTTTTTTCTTCATTATGAACTATCTGAAAAGACTCATGTTTACATACTAGTATACGTTTTATACTTACTGAGTTGTTGATAACTCATCCCTTATCTCCACAATATTTTCAAATATTTTAAATGTTTCAACTGATGATCAATAATAGAAACCATGAGTATGACTATGTGAATATAATAAATTAAGTGCAAAGAGGATATTTTGATTATTGAAGAATTGCATTCAGTAGATTTGTTGTTCTGTTGGCTTGAGTTATTGGGATGTTTAAGACTTTGTGATGTCTTAGATTAATTATACTACTAAAGTAGTTGATGAGAAATAATGAGTATATGTTTGATAGAGAGTTTTGGAGTATATATACTATGGGATTGGAAGACGATTTTAAATGACATGAATTAACTCTGGACCTTTGCGACCGGGCTTTACAATATGCGGGAGTGGCGTTCAAATAGTGGGCCTGAGGGAGCTGTTCTAGCCCATATTAAAGGCTTAGAGTACTAGCGAGTCCAGGCTTTGACAAACATGAAATATATATATATATATTTTCTCTCGGTTTAATGAGCCGAAGATTGATCTTATTACCTCTAGTTAATAGTTATATAATTCAAAAGTCTAATATATTTATAAAAAAAAAACATATATTATAATTTATAATATAGAATGCCGTAAGACGTAATAGCATATAATTAAGGAGCTAGCCTTACTTCTATTCATCCACGATATCAGCTATGATCTCATGATCACGTGGATTAATACGTGTCTCTTTTTCCAAAGAGTTCTTTAATTTTTTTAACCTATATGTTCCCCTACAGAGGATGACGTGACTGCTGTGTTATGCATGAGAGCTATCTAGCTACCATTTAGCTCATGATCGAGTTCATATACATATATCTATCTATATATATAAAGTGGCTATCTAACAGAAATTCTTGTTTTAACAGATTTTATTATTTTTCCGTTAATTAAGTTAACGCCGTTCGTCCAAAATTGACATTATTCCCAATTTTCCATAATTAAGTGTCATTAATTGCTGACCACTTATTATTCTCCCGTGACATGACGTAGGCAAGGTTTTTAATTGGCATCTTGCCATGCAGTTCGACCAATTAAGTGCAATCCTAGCCTCAATGTTAATATAATTAGTCAAACCGACAAATAGTAGTTTCAAATTGTACCGATGCAGAATATAGCTCTCCAATACTTATTATCAATGAAGTTTAATCGACAAAAGAGTCGAAGAAAAAAAGTTCAAGTTTATTTACTTTCTAAATATTATTTCGCTTCGTATATATCTACTCTATTATAATAAGTAATTATTTAATTGTAAATAATAATTTTTTTCTCCCGTTAACTTTTCTTATTTTTTCATTAAATCCGTTAAGTTATGTTTTAGCGAAAAACTCTTAAAATCTTTGATTATTTTACGTGTAGCTCCATTACAGAACTCATCATAAAAGCAATCGTTCGGTTTTAACTAATGTTTTTGTTAAAATTGTATTAAACTTATCACAAACAACTTTACTAAAACTATTGATATCATAACTATCTATGGGACTATGTTAGTGATTAAACTAATGTTTTAATCTTATAATCTATGCAGACATGCAATTATTATCCAATACTTAACAATTATTACACAAAAATATTTGTTAGGACTTATATTTTTTTGTATATGCATTAAATTATTGATTGAAATCTATATTATTTTTCTATAAGAACCACTATTTCTTAAGAATATTCATTCCACTAAACTAGGCAAACGTGCTTAGCACGTTGCTCTGAACTAGTATATATATATATATATATGTATGATAATCAAAGGGTCATTCAAGGTCGACTTTTTAAGTCCTTGCACGTTTGCAAAACTTGTTTCCCATCGTTTATTTCACCAAAAGCTGATATGTCCTTTATTCCACTGTATATACTTTTTATTTTTCCTTCTTGTCGCCATTAAAAAATGTTCAATAATTGAAGCTCGTTGGCTGTCTTTCCTTCCTCCGGCCTTTTACTTGTTTTAATTTTTATAATTTAATCACAATAATCACGATGAGACCATTAATAATTAGGTTAATTTCCATATCAATCAATATCAGTCTTTTAATTACCGGCCATGGTTTCATTTCAAACCTACTGTATCTAATATTTAAGATGAAAAAAATCGGTGTTATCATCATGACTTGTCACACGTACAATATGTCTCTCTCACACACACACATATATATTACTCATAATCGGGTATGATTGTACACAACTTGTAGATTTGGTTAATTTACTTATATCTAGTATCTAATGATAGCTTGGAGGATATATTCTGATTAATTAGACAAATAGGATTATATATTTCGAGATAGCTTTTCGCTTTGCATGCATTAATTAATGACGTGATTGAGGCAATACATATATATATATATATGAGTAATGCTATATACAGTCGTATAATGCGTAAACGTCGTATAGTAGCTTTGAAAAAAAGTGAGGTTCACTGTTAAAAAATTAATTTCTTTTCATGTGGGTCTCATATTTATTCACTTTTTTTAAAATGACTGTACGGCACTGGCACACTCACAATTACAAATGTTATTTCTTTATATATATATAGGTCATTGTTCAAGAAACAGTTGATCAGTGATCATTTTTGTGCACAAATGTTATATATGATCATCGCACGTAAAAATATATATAAAAAAAAGTGTTCTCATCACGAGAGAGAGAGAGAGAGAGAGAGAGAGAGAGAGAGGTTGAATTATATATGAAGTAAAAAAAAAAAAAAAAGACCCGAAAAGCAAAAATCACCAACATTAAGATATTCTGGCAATGTATTGAAGTGAACCCAGTACTCTTGCAAAGGGCAAAACATAAAGCATCTACAGAAGGGCATTTCGGAAAAGATTGATGCACCAAATGTTTGGTTTTTTCGCTTTCAAACAAAAGGCGTTTATCTTTTTCTCAATGCAGACTGTAATATATATAGAAAAGTTAAGCCTCTAAGCTCTTTAGCAAATGATCAGATCATATCGAATTTTAAGGGAATTTTCTATTATGTTATATATATCATGCGGGTGAACTTCAAAGCCATTCATTCAAATCGATCTCCCGTCATTCGAGTAGTTTTAGGGCTTGTCAAGAACGAAACAACAACGTACAACGTACCATATTAGCACGTACGTACAGACCATTATATTTACGCATGCATTGAATATACAAAAATTATATTTATCATCTTTATATATTATACATCATACATTATATTTTTTTTTTCTTTTATTAAATATATAGTATATGGATGATGAGTTGAAAAACTCAATAAGTTTAAGAAGAATAAAACTAAAACAAATTTAAAAACTTTAAAAAATAAAAAAATAAAAAAAATGTGATTTATAATATGTAGAGATGATAAATAACAAAACTAATGTGATATTGATGAGTTGGATGGTGCATGTGTCAAGTTCAACCCATGCGACTAGCGGGGTTATTAATTGGCAAGTATGACATATATATTTTTATATATATATATAAGTTTTGCTACAAATCAGCCACTGATCACATTTTATATTCCATACCTATAATTTTTTTATAGGGTTTTGAGGTATTTTCATAGGATGTAAGGGTGTTTTTATAGGAAAAAACTATTTTGCCTCCACACTTTGATCACTCTATTTGACCGTTGGTCAAAATTTTTTTTATTTAGTGATTAAGAAAGTGATTTTAAGTGTATTGATATATTTTTTTTATTTTTTAAAAATATTTAAATGTATTAAAATAATGTGAAAAAAAAACGCTGGGCATACAGCCCAGTAGTCTCACTCGTTTTTATAAGATGTAAAATGTGAGATGATAAATAATAATTAATAAAAAGAATTTTTTATAATTAATATTTTAAAGAATAGCTAGACGGCACTAGCTAGCTAGCTAGGCAGGGCCACCAGCTTGGATTCAGACCGGTTTTGATGATCATGATCAGCGCTAATTTGTATTGTGGGTTAAATTTGAGAAGCTAGCTCGCTTGAGTAGGAACCACTTAACGCGCGTGGTTTTCATACGTACGCTAATGATCTTCTTGTTAATTGGTATCATTTATAGTTAATTTTATATGTTTTACAGATGATTTGTTCTTAATTACCAAGCCAGAAAATCCCTCCACTTTAAAGACGGGGGAAACCAAAATCCAAAAGGCAATTGATTAGTTTTTATAAATTGCTTCTTGTCTCAATAAATGAAAAGGTATATGGGATCAGACAATTTGAGGAAAAAAAAAATATATATATATATATATGAAAAGCTGAGAAAAAGAGACGCACGCCCAGTGGGACTCGAACCCACAATCGCCTGATTAGAAGTCAGGCGCCTTATCCATTAGGCCATAGGCGCTACGTACGTGACGCCAACGACCTTTAATTACTAATTAATATTTTTTGTTTAGCTTAAGACACAGCTTTTAATTTTCCCCCATTGGCGTTAATAATTGTCCAAGTGGATTAATTAATATATATAAATGTGATGATGTTTAAGTTATCTTTAACTTCCTTCTCCGTGATTTTCAAGCCATTATAAATTATGCGTAGCTAATTGCATATGTAGATGTGGATAATAATTAATCCAGATTTCCTTATAACGTGTTAGTGTTGTAGACTTGTAGTTAAGTGGGAGATCATGCATGCTGCAGGTGATTGAAAGTAGATGCATGGGGTGGTTAACCACATGATGATGATGATGATGATGATGAGTGGGATGTTGCACCTCTTGCTTTCTCCATTATTTTCTTGTTTAGAGTCAAATATCCCACAATGCATGCTCCTCACGCTTTGGTATATATATTATAGATAGGGACCTCCATCCACCATTCATATATATATGGGTGCGATTGCGTTCTAAATAGTCTTCAAAACCATCAATATCTAGATTTTACATTCCTGTGAGTGTTTGATGAATTTTGTCTTCAATTGTTTCGAAAACTTTTCAAGTTTGACGTTTGGAAACCGAGAATATATAATATGAAGAATAGTTTGGTGAGAAAAAAGAAAAAGAAGAAGAAAAAAGAAAACCCATGTAATCAAGGAAAATGACTGTTCATGCATTAATCTCTCTTCCGAGAACATTATATATATAATAGGTTGGAGTACAAGATTCTATTGATCTCAATTTTATCTATAGATGTTTAAATTAAGAAATTTTTTATGTGTAGTTATTTTTGTATACTCTTTTATATATAAACGGGTGTGATTGACTGTATCATTTTTTTAATATAAAATAACTATTAAATTTAATAACATCAATAATATACAAAGAGTAATTGATTGTACATAGCAGAATTGATAAATAATTAGCTAGTACGGGAAACACATGACGACATGGTAGCTAGTTTCCAAAAGGTAGCATGTAATTAGTTAATTAATTCCCACAATATCTATCCTTTATCAATCCGTCATCGCTATGATGACTACTGCAATATGGTTAATGCCGATCGCCCATAATTACACAATTGAACTGCAATATTAATATTATTAGCTAGCTAGCTAGCAGCCCAACCTTTAATTATGAATTAAGTACTATCGATATATATATATATAGGGGTCCATTATATTCTTTAATTTGTTTTTTGTTTTTTGTTTCATTTGAATACACGAACTTGATCATCTAATTCTGTAATATATGAAACCAATATTATTGAAGAATGGCAATGATTACATGAGGGACTGAGTTATTGATGCTGCAAGCCAAATAACAAGTGCATTTTGCAGGCCTACATGCAACGAGCCTGTTCCAAACCACATAATTAATTAAGCATGTTCAACTTTAAAATCATGTTGATTAAACCTTCTTAACTACCAAATCGTCCAATTCTTTTGGAATTTATTTCTATAATTATGGAAACTGACCAGAGCCAATGTTCAACCAACAAACCAATATTAATGAGATTGTCTATTATTGAGACAGCAAATCAGTAATTGATCGATTATTATATATATATATATATATGTATCTATATATATATGTTTTTATAATATCAATATTTGATCACATTAATTAATCAGACTATGAATCTTAATTAAAATTTCTAAAATTATTTGGGGGTGGGGGAGGGGGGGGGGTGTGTTTAGTACTACTTCAGCATAATTTGCAAGTGCATGGCCGATCAATATGATAGGATTTTGGGAAATGATACTATGTTATGACGCCAAAATGAAGAAGAAAATCCTAAGCTGGAACAAAGACACAAAGCATCAAAGTGAAGTGAACTGGAACTGATTTGAAGTAAGAGAAGTGGGGGTGGCCTCGTTTGCAGTAGAGTTGGTTTGGGTTGCCATTGTAAGACACAACGTTTTGGCATTTATAAGAATGCCAAAACGGTGTGTTCCGTTTTAAAGAATTTGTTAGCCTTATTTCAATTGTTATATGCAGCATTTTTAGACTCTTAAAGGCCAAAACGGGGCATTCCTTTTAGTAAGCACTTTACCCTTTATTTCAGTTGTAAGAAGCAGCGTTTTGGTTATAACCAAAACGGTGCGTCTTGTCATTTACAGTGAGTAGTAGGTAACGTTAGCCTAGCCAGCAAGTTAGTTAGAGTTTTCTGTATTTGGGTAAGGACGAGACTTGAGTGGAGGGCATTCGGATGTTGAGTGAATTCATAGCCATAGTTTGTTGCAGGATGAAGGGACTACCTCGAATGAGTTCCAACGTATTAATTTCAAATATCAATGCAGTTCTTCATACTCATTTCCACTGCTCCCATTCATCGAACACGTATAGTGCATACTGTCATTAGAGTATTTTAGTAACATTTCACTCTCATCTCTTCCACAATAAATTCTAGTAAGAATTATAGTAAGGAAATACCAAGGGTTTTAACAAGTGGTATCACTTGAGCACCAATCCTGCAAAGTCACCTTCCTCACCGTCACCCATAACCATAGACAGCCAAACATATTTACAGCCCAGAAAAAAAATACACAACCAAACAAAATTTCGCAGAAATCACTTTCCCTCAACCAACCCAGAAAAGCCATAAACAGTCATACAGATTTTCCAACCAAGAGCCCAGAATCCTTCAACCATGGTTGAAGCTACTAGATCCAAACAAATGCAACAATAGATTGATGCATTGGAGGAGAGCCATCTAGCCACCCAAACACGCTTCAACACCATTGATGAGAGGCTGGACCAGCTCACTGAAATGGTTCAAACCTTCGTTGCTCATCAGGGAAACATGGCACGGGACCTACAAAACCATCAAGACAATGAACAAGTGCAACAAAGGGGACCAACTTTAAGAGGTATTCGTTTAGACTTACCTCACTTTACTAGAGAAAACCCATCAGCTTGGATTTTTAAGGCATCACAATACTTTGAATACCATCAACCACCCCTGCCCAAAAGTTATTGTTGGCCTTATACCACATGGAGGAAGAAGCATTAGTATGGTATCAAGAGGCCTTAGATACAACCCAGTTTATGAATTGGGAAACTTTGGTGAGGGCTATGTTGGTTCGCTTTGGACCGACTACATATGACAACCCTATGGAAACCTTGACAAGGTTGAAGCAAGTCACCACAGTAGCAACCTATAAGGCTAGTTTTGAGGCACTCTCGAATAGAGTGAGGGGCTTATTCGACCACCATAAGCTGAGTTGCTTTCTCAACAGCCTGAAGGATGAAATAAGATTGCCTCTTCGCATGTTTAACCCACACAATTTAACTGCAGCGTTTGAGTTGGCCCGAACTCAAGAAGAATACTTTGCTAGCGCTAAGAAGTTGATGAGGTTCTCGGGTGAGAAGGGCTCATTTTGTTCAGGCAACAATTATATCCCCTATGGTAATAGTGGTGCTAGTGGAACTCACACCCAGAAATTCAACCCCTTATCAGAAAAGTGTTCTCTACGGGGTGTGATGAAAAGCTTAAAAATGGACTTTGTTATCATTGTGACGAGAAATGGAACCCTAACCACAATTGCACAAACCTTAAGGTATACCTCAGAAGTGGTCATAGTGGCTACCGTTCGCGGAATGGTAGTATAATACATCTTATTACACAGCTACTAAGATGACACTTTTCCAAGCCCTCTATGGGTACCCCCCACCACTATTTCTGTACCAGGGACTTCAAACAACCAATCAATTGATCAAACATTACAAGGCATAGACAAAGTTATCAAAATTCTTAAGGAGAACTTGGAAGGAGCAAAAAACCGAATGAAAATAGAAGCTGACAAGAATAGAACCGAGAGAACATTCGAAGATGGGGAATGGGTGTACATGAGGTTACAACCTTTTCAATAGAAATCCGTAGCACACCACCGAAATATGAAGTTGTTTCCCCGATATTTCGGGCCATTCCAAGTAGAGAAGAAGATCGGGCAGGTTACTTATCGGCTTAAGCTGCCCCCAACATCCCGAATACACCCTACCTTCCACGTATCATGCCTCAAAAGGAAGGTGGGAAACTCAATTCAGCCGTTAGCCACCCTTCCTCCCCTTTGATTCGCAGGGTGAAGTTCTTCCCGAGCCTGAAAATGTGGTAGATCTTCGTCTGAGAAAGGACGGAAACCGTGGGATAACTGAAATCTTGGTTAAATGGAGGGGATTGGGAGATGAAGAGAACTCATGGGAGAGACTGTGGAAACTACAGCAGCTTTACCTGCACCTTGTGGGCAGGGTGCTGTGAAGAATGGGGGATTTGTTATGACGCCGAGATGAAGAAGAAAACCCTAAGCTGGAACGAAGACACGAAGCATCAAAGTGAAGTAAACTGGAACTGATTTGAAGTAAGAGAAGTGGGGACGACGTTGTTTGCAGTAGAGTTGGATTGGTTTGCCATTGTAAGATGCAACATTTTGGCATTTATAAGCCAAAACGGTGTGTTCCTTTTTAAAGAATCTGTTAGCCTTATTTCAATTGTTATACACAACGTTTTTGGACTCTTAAAGGCCAAAACAGGGTGTTCCTTTTAGTAAGCTCTTTACATTTTATTTCAATTGTAAGACATAACGTTTTGGTTATAACCAAAATTGTGCGTTTGTCATTCACAGTGAGTAACAGGTAACGTTAGTCTAGCCTGCAAGTTAGTTAGAGTTTTCTGTATTTGGGTAAGGAAGAGACTTGAATGGAGGGCATTCGGATGTTAAGTGAATTCATAGCTGTAGTTTGTTGTAGGAGGAAGGGACTACCTCGAATGAGTTCCAACGTATCAATTTCAAATATCAATGCATTTCTTCATACTCATTTCCACTGCTCTCATTCATCGAACACCTGAAGTGCATACTGTCTATAGAGTATTTCAGTAACATTCCACTCCCATATCTTCCACCACACATTCTAGTAAGAATTACAATAAGGAAATACCAAGGATCTTAACATACTCTCACTGTTAGAATTTTTATTTTTTATTTTTCTTTTTACTTAGTGATTAAGGAAATATTTTTAAATAATATTGTGATTTATCATTTTTTTAAATAGTTAAAAGTATTAAAAAATTCATGTAAAAAAACAATATTAAAAAAAAAAAAAAAAAGAGGATCCTAGCGGTAGCTCCCAGCTTCCGGTGGACCATCCTAGGATTTTAGAGCATTAGTATTGAATTGGCCATCTTATTTTTCAAATTTTAATTAATATGTAGCTTTTTTACCTTTAGTTAATCATTCAAAATTTGAAATCTACATTAGATTAGTCATCACACTCTCTATAATAATAAAATATTATTATTTTTAATTATTTATATTTTTTAATTATTTTTTATTTTATTTTCATAATCTTCAATAACCTCCAACAAGTCATATTTATTTTTATTTTCACAATCTAACAATCTATAATATAATAATCTCATATATATATAGATGGTAAAATCTTATATGAATAAAAACCTCATATCTATAATATAATAATCTAAAAAAATACTTTTAGACTTGTTATAGTTCTTTTCATATTTGAAAAGAAGAATGAATTTACTGTAACTTATAATTTGGATGAAAACAATTTAATTAATTTAATGTGGAGTAAATATAGATAATATTTATTAAATTTAAAGATGAAAATGTAATTAACTAATTCAACGCCAATATCAAATACTGCATAAACAGTGCAACATGAATATTCGCGTTGCCTTCTGGTTTTTTTTTTTTTTGGTTCTGTATTTTTTTCCCAGTCCCCATCATTTATCCAACAAAACTAGTGGTACATGATGGTCGCGTCGTCGATCGTATCATTCCAGTCACCTACTTGCATTTCTACAAAACAGCCAAAACATCATAGTATAATTTCCTTCTCGATCGGTGCATGGTACGTGTATTTCTCGTTTTACTTTTACACGACAAATATAGAAATTAACGTACTTTTCTATAGGGTTGGAAAAAAACATCGACATGACATTAGACATGTATATATGTGGTAGCGGTGAGTACGTACTTACTGCTTGATATATTCAAGCTGGGAAGCGTACTTGTCCAAATATCCGAAGTCAAGCGTACTGAAATTTCAACTAATTATTAAGATTTGATTCTGTATATATATATTTTATATAATATGCATGCTTCATGCGAATGAATGAGTGGGAAGAACGTGCAGCTAGCTTCCAGTTTTACAGCACCAATTATTACTTGTTTGTTTGACTTTGCCTGATGAGATATTTATTTGTTTGATTTTGACTGTTCCTGCATTTATTTATTTATTTTATTGATTAAGAATAAGAAGTGATTATTAATATATTAATATTCTTTTAAAAAAATATTTAAAATAATAATAAAAAAAGTGCAATTTGCACTAAGCCAAGATACTCGTACAAGTAGACAAATTGAAAGGGCATAGTTTATTTAAAAGGGGTAGTGCTAATGGATCGATCCGGCGTGACCAATTATGACTGAATAACATGTATCAATCTCTGATGATCAGGAGTCTTAATTTTTTTTCAGATCTTAATGAATCTACATGTTCAACATCAAAGCCAAGATCACTTTCCTCGGTGAAAATTATACTGATCTATACGTAATTAAATTGAAATATTACACACTATATATGCATGCATGATCTGTCTCGGTTTTTATTTTTTTTTAATTCCTTTCAACTAATTAGCTGCATGCAGATCGGAAGTTCAGACACATGGCGTATTGAAAATTAAGATATTAGTGCATCTTGGCATGCAATTAGAAATCAAAAAGAAAAACTGATCAATTTAGTGATTTAATTTACGGCTTGGGAATGAGATTGAGAGATTTTAATTAAAACTTCGGTCCGAATTTTATATTGTGAGAGAGATAAATATAAAGTGCGCACGCAATTCATCATATTATATATTAAGTTTATTGGTTATTTTCAGACAGACTGATCACAAAAGTCCTAATCTCTCTAGTTCTCAATTAAGGCCCTCTAATTTAAACAAATTACAAAAGAAATCATGATCCTGTACGTGCTACAATTCTATTTAATTTGCAATAATTTTACTTTTCTTCTTTGGAGTCCCTGCTTCCTAAAACAATAATGTCACATTAAATTTGACCTAACAAAATGCATGCTAGGCTAGCTGTAGACTTGGGGATCAGTGATTATATATAGTCTAATTAAATTTTTATTGTCAGACGAATTAGATGATGCAATATATATATAGAAATAGCTAGACACAATATTAAATACTCTTCATATATATGATATTTATACTGTCTAAAAATCTTATAATAATTACAGCATTCAATACTTAAGTAGAATCTATATATATATATATATATTGTCTACAAATTTCACATAAATAATATTATAAAATACTATATACAAAAATCACATTATGTATTTATATATATATACCTTAATTAATAATAAAATCATCTAATTTGATTAAAAAATATCTACTGATCGCAAGTAGCTAGCTAGCCAAACTGGGCTTATTACCTGTAATTAAAGAATATTATCTATAGATTATAGTTTGCATGAGGATAATTTTACTTTCAGTTTCTTAATGGAAAAATAGGACGAAACAGGTAGGAGTAGGTACTAGGTTGGTCAAGTTTTTTCCTATTGGTTTATAAGAATGCTGGTCTAAAATAAATACTAGGAAAAAAAAAAGGGGTTTAGCGTTACTATGTGTCAATTGCACCAAACCACGCACTGCTCCACCGAACTTCTAGACATCATGAGGCACTGTTTGCTTCATTAAAAAATTATTAGAACCAAAGTTTTATTGTTCTTCCTTGACTTTCTTAATTAATTTTCTTAAGTACTTCGAACTTAATTGGACCAATATCCTATAATTTCTTTATTGGTTGGAAAAACCACTAGCAGGGAATTAAGTACTAATTTATATTGTAATCAGCCATAAACCTAATTTATAATAATTTCATCGGCCGGATAATTAGTTTCATTCAGCATGTTGTCCAAACACGTGGTGTAGTACTGGTGACTTTTGCATCTAATTAAGGCGATCGAGTGCTGGACATGATGATATATAATTTTCTTGTACATAACTACTTATGAGACAATTAGGTAATAGACTAGTATAACCTTGATTTGGTCGCACGAGTTAAGTATAGATGATAATGGACCTAATTATTAATTATAATGAATTAAAGACTTGAGAATTTAAAGCTTCTCGAAGACTGTTACGTACTCTCACTAGCAAAATATTAATATGTACTTTATTGTGGGAGGAAACTTTCATTATGGAGGCTCAAGCAAGCAATTAAGACATGATGTTAAAATTATAAGAAACTAGCTAGCTAGCTAGCTAGCCAAGTAATTGTGAAAATCAAGCTGATCTAGACTTCCGGGGAACACGATTAAGCTCAAATAATGTGACGAATATGTTAAAACGATGAAAGAAAGTGGCCAGAGATCATGAAATGTAAAACTGCAAGAAGAGAGAAAGATCATGTTACAACGATGATGATGATGACGGTTCTGATAAATGAGCATGGTGATTATTGCACTAGTGGCCGGTACAACTAGCAATTGAAAGCGATATAGCTAGTGAAAAGATGATAACAATAGTATATGGTCTATGCTGGCATATACCTTATCAAAGAAAGACAAGAGAGATAACATAGTGGTGGGATGGGAACATATATGGGGCCATATATAGGTCCGTAACAAGCAAAACAATTGGAACGATCGAGTTTGGATAATCCATCACATGATGACTAACTGAACAGTAAACTTTGGTCTCATCAAGTAGGGCATGCATGCATCTTACCATATGATCTTGTCTGTAAGTAATTATCAAGTAGTAATCCTAATTTTGAAGAACAAATTAATACTTAGCATTTTCATTATATCAGTACAAGATCTCATCATGTTATCAAAAACTACTAGAGCTTATGTGAGTAATTTGAATTAGCAGCATGTCGTGATAGGATGAGAGTACTGAATTAATTAGTTCTTTTATATGGTGAGTAACCATAGACCAAAGTACTGCTTTGCACTAGAAATCAGGGAAAGCATCGATGGCAAGATGGGGGCCATTTGGAATTTGAAGTAGACATGATCAATATTGTAGCAAATCATCTGTGATCAAATTTCACACGAACAATAATATTATTCCTGCGGAAATTAAAAAAGGAACTCTTAAATTGTGTGAATTTATTGTATTACATTACAAGAAGATCTGTTCAATGAGCAAACGCAAGTAGCGAAATTACTTGGTAGAGCAGAAAAAAAAAAAAAAAACTAACTGAAAGCACACCAAATTATTTGGCCACTAATCCCACACTAGACCTTCGAAGTTGGTCGGAATCGAATTCTCCAACGTCAATATCTGATCACAAAAATCCCCACAAAGTTCAGCTCCTTGCAGCCCGTATGGCGGATCATAGACCCACCCATCAACCGGGTCAAGCAGTATGAAGTCCGTACGCAACTCGGTCAATTCAAAACTTCCTTCTATATTCGGCAACTCAACAATTTCACCCAGCTCCTCGGATTCCGATCCTCCTGGCAAAGACGACAATGATGAAGATGAGGAGGAAGAAGAAGATGACTCTGAATCAAATTGGACCATGGCTGCGGCTTTAACTGCGGCGGCCTGAATGTCACCTGGTGTTGATGATAGTGGTCGAGGTAGCACATGAACGAGCTGAGGAAAATTCAGCACCGCGGAGTTACCTTTAATGCTCAGCGCGGCTACATCGTGGGCCCGTGCAGCCATTTCAGGGGTGGAAAATGTACCGAGCCAAATACGGGATTTCTTGCGGGGCTCGCGGATTTCGGACACCCATTTTCCCCAACTGCGCATCCGAACGCCCCGGAAGACCGGGTGTTTGCTACAGTCGACTCTGGGTCTTTTTGGTGTGCTCTGCTCTTGGGATTGGGGTTTTGATCTTTTGGATGAGGCAGAGACGGAGTTGGAGGAAGAGGGCTCGAACGGTGAAGATGTGGATGAGCCGCTGGTGCTTGCAGCTTCTGAATTGTTTGGTTCTGTCATTGTTCGGCAAGTACGATAACACTACACAGATGTACACAGATGTGCTCTGTGTATATAATGTACAGCTGGGCTATGTATGTTATATATAATGATGTGTGATTACAGAGAGAGAGAGAAAGAGAGAGAGAGAGGAATGAAGAGAATGAGAGCAATGAAAGGGGGGGTTTTGTAGAGAAATAGAGGGATACAGAGTGAGAACGCTCATACGAAGCGACCTTCGGCCTACCATTATTGTTTCTGTGTGACAAAAACATGCTAACAATCAACAGAGTTTGACTGTGCGAGGGAATTTCTTACAAGAGGAGAGAGAGAGAGAGAGAGAGAGAGAGAGAGAGAGAGAGGAGGCTGCCACG
Organism: Juglans regia; assembly: GCF_001411555.2. Taxonomy (NCBI): domain Eukaryota; kingdom Viridiplantae; phylum Streptophyta; class Magnoliopsida; order Fagales; family Juglandaceae; genus Juglans; species Juglans regia. The sequence continues at coordinate 45,042,705 of NC_049907.1, forward strand.
TGGGGTCAATGTAAGAACGGAGTAATCTGGGTTACGGTGCGTTCCATTCACTGTTGTATTGTATTGGCAAACGTTCAATAAATACATGTTGAAGCGAGAAAAATCAATTTGCAAACTACTTTTATTGAAAAATTTATTTTTATTTATAATAATAATGAGTGATGAATCAGTGATTATTTTTTTAAAATATCAACTTGTAAAAAAAATCTAGAAAAAATTCAAGGTTACATTTAAGTGAAAAAAGATAATTAAATACCATGGATGTTATTTTATTTATGAATTTGTTTAACGTGGCCCGCCCTCGTTAGGCCGCGTTTCCGTTCTCGTATCCTTTTTGCCCGTTATTTGCGCCTTAGTTCAAACTTCAAACGCATCCCCCCCGTTTTCATTCGCATGATCATGACTAAAGACCAATTTGATATTTTTATTCCCCCTCCCCCCGTTCAGCTTTAATTATAGCTGGAGCAATATTTAAAATTTAAAATCAATTAAAATAATATTAGGGAAAGATTCCCTAGTATTAAATAATACTCTATTTCAGGAAAATATACTCATTTTTCATACCTCCTTATTCTTTGTTATTATAATCATAATGATTGGATTTATAAGCATATATATATATATAGGTTAAACATTCAATCAATTTTTCTACTTAATTATTCTTTAACATCTATATATTCTACTTCCATATAAATATGGATAAAAAGGCTTTGTGAAATAAAAATGCTGATCCAATTCGATGTTGACTGTTGAGAGAGGAAGATCACTATTTGATAAAGTTTTTTTTTTATTTTTTTTTGTAATTTTAACAGGAAATAGATAGAAGGAACTAATAGATAAATTTTTCAAATTTATGAAGTAAACTATAAAGTTTGAAAACTAAGAAAGTCTTTGCAAAAGGATTAAAAATGCATGCTAGTTGCAACTTGCATATATAATATAGACATTAAACAGATTAATTAAAGTTATCAGTTATATTAGCTTCTAACCATAATTTAAAAAAATTCAAAATCGACCAAATGCGTGGAATGTATAACTAATAGAGATTTTTTATTGTTTCAACAAATCATTAGTTGTTGAGTTCATTATAATTATAAAACCAATAGCATTTCATCATTGTGACTTTGTGAGGCACAGTACTTCAGCAGTGCATTAATTGGTCCGACTCCTATTTGATGTGTTAAAAAAAAAAAAAAATAGACTTATACATAAATATTTTCATGCCCAAGAATATCAACTTTTTTCCGTACAATTAAGGTTTCCTCTTTGACTCATGATTCTCATGATCATGTTCCAACAAAAGAAAGAGGCAAGATACTCTCCTTTAATATATATATATTTATATATCTGCCTATACTTAAAAGTGCGTATAATGTTACTATTTATTTCATCGTGAACAGTAACTCTAAATCTGCCGGTTTTTTTTTTTTTTTTTTAAATCTTATCTTATCTTATCTTATTACTATTCATCAACTGTATGATGAACGATGAATAGTAAAGATTTTTTTTTTATTCGTGTGAATGCCAATGTGCGACGTAATACCGCAATCGTGCATAGGGAATGAGAGAGAGGAAGAAAGAAAAAGTGGAAAAAATATTGATTTTTAAGTTTTAAATGATCAATAAAGAAGTTGTTTTTTTTTTTCTTCGCATGTTTTTTTCGCATATCCTATTACTGTTTATTATATCATACACTAAAAATCAACTTTAATTTATACAATACTAATTTTTTATCATTAAATAAATGATGAAATTTTACTGTACATTTTTAAGAGAAAAAAACTATCTAATTAATTTGAATTTTTAATATAATTTAAATTTCATAATAAATGATGAACATAAATAAATAATAATTTTATTCTTATACATTAGACTATTTTAATATTTGAAATTACATTTTATTTTTTTCTTCAATTTGACAGATGTGGCAAACGTGCTTTTCTTTTATCAATTAGAAAATCTTACGCCATACAGGATTTTACACAAGTACCACTAATTTCAAAATAACCAAGCCATTTATAAAATACTAATATTTCATCATTAAATAAATAATGAAATTTTGTTAAATATTTTTTAAAAAGTATAACTATATAAATAATTAGAGTTTTAACATAATTTAAATATGATAATATTCTTAATTAACTAAAGAGAACTGCTACAACTAATAAAAAAGTAACCTGAAAATATGTCATGAATATGTATTTCATTTTTTTATTTTTCTTTTTTTTTTCATGTATTTTTTTAATCATCATAAACATTTTTAAAAAAATAAAAAATTTACAACATCATTGAATCAGGAGGGAATTGACAATATATCTCTTCTCAAACAAAATTATTGAGTTCGAGGAAGAGATTAATAGATTCTTAGGTTTTCAGAAATTTTTATATATTTTTTAAAATATTATTTAAATATAAAATATTTTTTTATTTGTTAATCTAATCATTACAATTTTCTTAAATATAAATTTTTTAAATTTAAAACAAAAACTACATTAAAAAATTATATTCCAATAATATTTTAACTTTTATAATATTTTTATTTTAACTTTTTTTCTCTCATTTTCTACAATCAAATAAAACATCTTAATCCAAATAATTTTATATATTACTATTCACAAACCATGTCACTACTATTAATACATCGATCCAAATCATATCTAAGGATATGATGTCTACGTGTGTTGTTTTTTGAAAGACGAGGCTGCTGCTGGTATATTAAAATTTTTAAGATTTAAATCCAACCCTTCATTTTACCACTTCTTATTTTTTTTTCTTCGGTTAGATTGCTTCGATTTATGCAGTGAAGTACTATCACTATCACAAAAATTCTCCACATCTCTTTTCACTTGTTAGGTACAGAAATTGAGTTCAGAAAAAAATTCTCTATATACTACTTATTTTACTTATGATTACGTTTTCTTATTTTTAATCCAAAACATATTTATATTTTACAAAATAAATTATTTTTTAACTGGACAAATGTGCCTCGCACATTACCCAACCGCTAGTGCATATATATATATATATATATATCCGGTTCATCCTATTCAGCCACGTTTACTGAATTCTTGACCAAATATTTTTGTATTTTTTCTTTCACTTTTCGAGTTATGTTTTTCACTGATTTATTCTAAAATATTTCGAAAGGAAAAAAAAAGAAAGGAAAAATCTGTTAAATGGGAGTAAAATGGGAAGCTGATTGGAGATTATTTATTATATTTCATTATCCTCTCGTCATCTTATAATGTGTCATTAAATAATTGAAAATTATTTATTATATTTTATTTATAAACCTATAATCTAATGACACATTATGAGATGATGAAAGGATGATGAAAGTTAAGATGATGAATAGATTTTTTCATATAAATATATGAAAAATTTTATCCATCATTCTCACACCAACATAATTTTTTAAATTTTTATTTTTTTTTCTTATCAAATGTATAGTATATGAATGATGAGTGAAAAAAATCATATATATATATATATATATGATTTAGCCTGGATATTATTACTGATTTTCGGTTTTGGAAAAGAAAATATACAGCTAGCTATCCAAATATGAAACCTTTGAGGGCATTGTGGGGATTTGATTTTCCCGTTGGACATGATAAGAAGACGAAGAAAAATGAGGTTGAATCATATGACATGATTATAAGCCGCACTCGCACATGCTTCGTTGGCTCATACCACGTGGAGGACTTCAATGATTTCACCTTTAGTCCACCGGTTATCGACAAAACAGCAATCTATTTTTCAGTATGTTGGGTCCCACTGATAAATTAATTTTCACACTTGTGATATAAGTAGGGTGTGTTGATCGCAAAACATCCCAATTCCCAACCTCGATTTCGTTTCTTTTTCATTCCGATTCATCAATCACTTTAATTACTTCTTTGATAAAGAAAAGACGAATTAGATATCTTGTCCCCTAATTCTTAGTGCCGCCAGTTGATGAATTTGGTTGTTGGGAACTTTGAAACTCTACAACGCCCCTTGTTATAGGATATAGCCAATACAACTGACGACCCTTCAATTCTAAGGTTATATGGTAATTTCAACAAGCATACATAGAATGTCACGAAAGCATTAAAAGGTTTTCATGTTCCATGTGTTGTTGGTCTTCATTAGTTACGTAACCAGCCCTAGATCGGTCATCCACATAATTCCCCATCAGTTAAGAAAATAAATAAGCTTATATATGCTGCACATGCTTCACTGGTCTAGCACGTGAGGACTTCCTTGATTTGTTCATCAGAGTCCGAAAAAAACAAATATATATTTTTTTTCAATAATGATGTGCCCGGCCATGTGTGCAGATAGAGATTTTTCACACAAATCACGACGACTTATTTTGGAATGAATCTTGCCATGATTAATGGGTAAAAGCAGTAAAGATGCACACATGCAAAACTGTTCTGCAAAATGCCAAACCGATCATGTTCAAAACTAGATATTAATGCATTAATATTGGAATCATGGGATGTTAAATCACTACTTGTTTGTGTTCATATGTTAAATTATAAATAAATACATCTAATAATTAGTTATTTCTAATAGCTAGAAGCTCAATATTTCAAAGACTTTGACTGCAAAGTCGACTAGTTTTAGATCCAAAACGTGAATAATCCCTTTGAACTTTACACACTGTCTAAAAAAAAAAAAACGAGGAAGAAAAAGAAATTGTTTTAAAATTCTATCCCAGGCTAAGTACTGCTATGTCTGCTTATACGACAACTTCTACACCTCATTCCTATCAGTTTTTTGTTTTTTTTCCTACTGTATCCCCATTTTTTCCCATAATCCCATTTTCCCATCCACCTCTCTCTCACCGAGCCCTCTTTCTTCTCAAGTTCTCTCTATCCTCGAGATTCAGGTCGGACAAGGAGTTTATTTTTATTAGAGATAGGTCCACCGAATAGATAAAAATAATTTTGTCCTTTTTCTTTTATTTTTTTTTAAATTCATTTTAAAATAATTACTTGACAATTAAGTAAAAAAAAAAAAAGCAATTGGCGGTGACCACACCTTATGTGTGAGAAGCATTTCCCATATATAAATTCGAAGGGTTCAACGATTTATCATGTCCAAGAAAAAGAAAAAAACAATGTAATATGCTTTACGTACAATTCGCCTTCACGTGTTCAATATTCAATGGGTCGACTCGCGATACCTTCATATTAAATTTTTCATTGTTGATATCTTTGTTCTTATATTAATTCTGCATGCTTAGAACTTGGACCGACTTTTATATATAGGAAAGATGAAGAGCAGGCGATGCCTTTTTGCTTGTCTTTTCTTTTAGTACAAAACACACAGTTGGCAGCTCTTTCTGACTTGTATTAAATTAAACTATGCATTTGTATATTACAATGTAATTATATGTCTTTTTCTGAAACATTGGGCAATCTGTTTCATGATGGAAGTCCAACTTTAATTTATAAATACTAATCATCTTTATTTTCAGGTAATTTACCAATGAATTGGTTGTTGCCATTTCACATGAGATGGTGGTAGCTGTGAGCTCGCCCACAAGCAATCACATCATTTGAGAATACGTGATCGATTTCAATTAAAAAACCATACAACAATTGCCTATAAAAAATGACCAAAAATACTCATAAATTTTGTGAAGACTTTTGAGTTTAGTTGAATCATTCCCCAAGTTGCATATCTTTTCACGCTTATGGCAAATGCATTTCTTTCTTTACAAGTCATTTAAAAAAATGGGCTCCAAGTCCTACCAATTAGCTTATAATTTTAAGTCGTAATATAAATACCAACATGAATGTCAAAGGCAACTAAAGTTTTAAGAATTATTTTATTTTTAAGTTGGTGTGTAGAGCACATCATCTACATCACTTAAATGGTAAGATTTGATTTATGAAATTCAAATTTTAAAACTTATCTTTTAAATTAAATTATATCACGTAAACAGTAACCAATATTAATACAAGAGTTTTGTTATTCATCATCTTCAATTTTTATTATTTTTTAATTTTCCTTTTTAGTTTTATTCTTTCTAAACTAAGTATAGCTGGGTGCAGTGCAGGGATGATTAGTAAAATTTTTCTTAATATAAAGGTCTTAAAATAGTAGTATTCAAGTTTTAAAGTGACATTCTTTGTAGAGAAATGCTTTATTTACAAAAAAATTTCACAAAAATAAATTCATAAACTAATGTGACTTACTCTATTACGTTAAATTGTAAAATTATTTTTACTATAAAATAAATCTAACGTATCATGTAAAACCATATCAATTTTTAAATTTAGTTTTATAAAATTTCTTTAGCACTCAATTTTTTGCGTTTGGAATTGTTAGTTAGTTTACCATCTGTACACATCCCTATGTGGGCAAGCAGCTTCGTGTACCGAAGATTAAAATACGGGCCGGGCCGCAATTGTGCGATTTGGGCTACAATTTGGAGGCTGATCTCATACCATCGCTAACCATGTATTAATAATTTAATATAACCACGACTTTTAAAACAGTTTTCTTTGATATAGATCTCCTTTTTTTTTTTTTTTTCCTTTAATAAGTTATAAAGAAATTTGCGGACCTCAAAATATTTCAAAATATGAAATAGATATCCGAGAGGAAAATCATAACTTTTTAAAAATTAAAAAAATTATTTTATAACTTTGTATAAAATAGAAGAAAATTTCTCAATGAAATGAGATGGATTCACCAGATCCGATCCATTTATGAAGTTTGGTTAGTTTAAGGCTAAGCTACTACTTCACTTGTCCGTAGTGCCCATTGCAAATCTGCAGCAGCCAACCCAGCCCGATAGGGTGCCCAATATAAGGCGTTGCCCGACCCGAACGTTTTAGCGTTTTCAATGTTTCCTCGTGCTCCGTTTTCTATTTCCTTGCTCCGCGGTGAATCACTGAATGGAAAGAGAGAAATTGAATTCTTCTATGCCCTGAATCTGTTCAATCAAACGCGCAACATCTTTTACGAATGAGTGCAGGTTCTCTCTCTCTGTCCCTCTCTCTCTCAGTTTGGTTGCTTAGAAATTCAAGGATAATAGGCAATGAAATGAATATGAGGACTATGTCTTATTATTTTTTTTACCCTCATAGGAAATACGTGAAGAGCTCACGCAAGTAAGCTACAGTGTGACTGACCCATTTTGTTTCTTTCGACCCTTAAAAAATTTATCATTTGGATGCTATATTTCACTTTGATTCTGTTGGATTGAAGGTCAGAGAAAAAAAAAATTGCTCTGAAAATATTGGTAACGTTGGCAAAGTTTTAGGCTTTTGATGAGAAAAAAGATTGAAGATTTAGGAGATGTTTGGATTCGAAGATGACTTGAGATGAGCTGAGATGAGTTGAGATGGATTATGAATAGTAATGAGATGAGTTGTGAATATTAGTGAGATTTGTGAGTTAAAGTTGCTGAATAGTAATGAATAGTAGTGAGATGAGTTGAGATGAGTTGAGATGAGCTGAGATAACTTGTGAATCCAAACAAGCCCTTAATTGCATGAGTTCCATTTTCAATTGTGATAGATATGTGCCTTCGGAGCATACGTTTGCCCGGAACTCGAGTGTTTACTCTCATTGGGGTCGGAAATTATGTTACTTTCATGTCCATCTATGGATTTTTGGAGCTTGATATCGTTGCCGGCTCTTCGAAAAAATATAGAACCACTAGGGAGTGGGATATCTAGAAATCATGGAGGGCATCTTTTTAAACTTCGGGAACTCAATAGTTTGGCCAAATCCTCAGAAGGTAAGGTTGTAGCTTGTTTTACGGGGTTTAGTGAATACATTCTCGAGGTTTTCCATTTAATTGTTGAGTGTTGGTTATACACAACTCTGTATGGTCGGGAGGTTTCAAGAGTTGCTTTTTACAATTTTGGCCGTTGCCTCTCCTTCCTAAAAAATCTTTTGGTTTAGCTTTGGAATATTTATTCAAGTACATCCTTAGATCTGGCAAAGGACTCTTATCTTTCACTTATTGTAATGGCGAATTTCTTTTCATAGATTAGAAGATGAAAGCTGTTATTGATTTCCATCAGGACCAGGATTAGTTACGATTGTGAAAGTGGTAATTGCTATTATGTTCTGGATCTAGCAGGCACTCACATGCACACCCATTTTCTTTCTCGCCAGTACTGAACCTTTTTAGGCCTCATCAGAAATTAAAAGCCTTGCCTAATTGCTTTTGTACTTCTGTTCTTTAATTTCCCTTCAAAAGTTTGTAATTTTTGCAGGTGGTGCATTTGGTGGGAATAGGGGACTGAGACCAGTACCTCCGGAAAAAGGAGTCTTCCCTTTGGATCACATGCATTTATGCGACCTGGTAGTATTGCTTTAGAGTTTCCATTACCAAAATGAATTTTACCAAAACTATTTTGTTTCAATGTTGAGTACTTAAATTTCTTATAAGTTTCACTCACAAGAAATTTCTTATAATTGCTCAGTTTTTACCCGAACTTCATTTTTTCAGGAAAAGAAAGACTACCTGAACTGTCTAAAATCTTCCAGCCACCTATCTGAAAAATGTAGAAACTTTTCAAAGAAGTATCTGGAGTGCCGTATGGAAAAGTGAGTGTTTTGGTTTCTCTTATTATACATTTAGTTAGTTTTTTTTTTTGGTGCAAACAGCAGAGTGAGCCTAGTTTTGTTTAGAGTTTGTGTTGCTTCTGATGCTCAGAAAGGCATTTTTCCCATTCTCCCTGATGTGAGATTATGTTATTAGATGCCACACTCTCTTAGATGCATGCTTTGCTTTCTTTACGAAGTGCAATACAGAAACAAGTCGGGGTCTGCAAGTGAAGGATTCAGAGTTTTTATTGTTATGAGGTTTTTATACTTCCAAGATTTTTTTTATAAGAATCAAATTTTTCCAAGATTTCTTTTTTTTTTTTTTTGATAAGTAAATTTTTCCAAGATTTCTTAATGGAAGGATCTCACATTCATGCTCTGATGCTAAGCTATTCAGATCAATTGTAAAACTCAGAAGTCAACTTGGCCAAAGAAATCAGTGCCATTTGATAAAACCCTTGAATTGAGCTCTTCCAATCATTTGTTTTAGATCACTGGTTATCTTTTCGGTGACTACTGACTCTGCGATAAGAGGCTACAGTAAAACAAAAATGGTTTACCAGAATTTTAGCATGTAATGGAGAAGTGCCAAATATTAGACAAATCTTATATATCTTTTGTCTCATCCATTTCATGGACATTCTCAGGTTTGTTTTAATGCAAAAGAATTGCTACATGCTCTTTCATTTGCGTATTGCAGGAACTTGATGGCAAAGCAAGACATGTCAGAACTAGGATTTGGGAAGGAAAGTGACACGAAAACTTCTGGGGAGAATGCTAGCGAGAGAATTGAAAACCAAGGCTGAAAAACACTTGGGAATAAGACATTGTTATGAAAAGTTGGAAAAGCTTTTCTATTGGGATTGGTTCTTCGGTAATGCTTTTTTGGTGTTAGTAGAATATAAATTATCATAGAAAATTTGGGAAGTTACATGTAGAAGCCATCCGAAAGAAACATGAAACACTGGAATTTTGCACGTGTTACTAAAGTCGAGAGAGTATTGATACCCGGGTAATAATAACCCCATTAAATCATGATCATGCCTTACCGGCACGAGTCTTTATTACCTGAGCTTGAGACTACTAGACTATTTCTATATTGCTGATTAAACCGCATATTTCTATCTTTGCATATTTAGTATCTCAGGTGCCAATGAATGCCCTGGGTTTTGCTTGATTTGAACCATCTCCGTCTGAGCCGCAGTCTACTGTGATGCTTGGAAGGAACTAATATATAGATGTGAAAACAATATATGTAAGAATAATAACTAAAGCCCCTAGGGGTTGGCTCAAGTTGTAAGGGCTATGGTTTTGGTAATATGCTTTGTCCAGATCTAAGGTTTGAATTCATGGGTGTAAACAATTTCAATGGACATTGGATTAAGGAATTTTTCCTTTAAATATATATATATATATATATATATATTCTTTGCTTTCTTTAGGATAAGGTCACGGCTTACTCCATAGCATGTTACTGCCCCCAAATGGCTGTGCTATTCTTGGGTAAAATATGTTGATTGAGTTTGGATGTGTTTGCAGTATGCGGTGCTTGTTCTCCTGTTTTGTTGTGGACTGTTCTAGCTTGTTATCAGTCCACTAAAGGACTGAGGAAAGCGGGAAAAAAATAAGAGAGAGAACAAAACCAGGAGTGCTCTAGGTTGTTTAGGCTTGAGCAAAGTGCTGAATGAAGTTAAAAAGGCATTGGCGAATGTAGAAATAAAAAATCTAGTGACTAGGTTATGGGAAATCTTATCTGCAAGACTCAATTAATTGGGAAAAGCACACACCCACTGTAAATGCATTCATTACACAAAAGGAACAGTTTACTGATTTTGTGTTAAAAAACAAGAACAATTAATCAGATGGAGGAGAAAACGTTTTATTTTTCCTATTCTTTTTTTTTTTTTTTTTTAAGGGCTGAAAATAACAGAACATTCTTAGGTCCTCTAAGGTCTCGTTTGGAACTTGGACTGAACTAAATTTAGTCTAATTTTAAACTGAATTTAATATCTAAACACTCATTTTCAAATCACTAAATTCATCTCAATTCAACACCTCTTTATACGTCAGATCCGTAATTTTTTTCAACTCAATATCTCTTTACACGTGAGACTTACAACCTTTTTCAACTTTTCATAAATACATCTAAACCCATATTAATATTCAAACACATCTAAACTCATCTTAGGTAGGCTCCATAAACTCACTCTACCATCTCAACTTATTACTATTCATAAAGAACTCAACGCAACTCGACATCCAAAGGATCTTAACACTCTACCAGCTCATTACAAAGGAGAAACATATCCAATAAGTGCCGACAATACAGATTCAAAATACTCATCGAGCTAAACTGCACAACGTCTCTAATTCTTCCATCTCGAATACAAAAAATCCCCATAAGCATTACTGCTCTTTCTTCGTCCCGGGCATTTCCTTGGTATCACTTGCAATGCAATTATCATGGAGACATGCCTCAGTAATGTTTCCAAATGTTCCCTTATTGCAAAAGAATACTTTCTCTTGTAATTGTATATGCTGCTTCAATCTACTTGGTGTAAAGCCATACTCAAAAGTCTCGAACCAATCCTTGATAATGTAGCATAAGCTCAAAGAATCAAACCATCCTCTTCTGATCACGAGCGGCAGCAAGATGGTCCTGCAAGACAGATGCAGTAAAGAACATATTCAAGCAGGCAATCTGGAAATGATAGCTCACACCAGGATGGAACAAAAAGCTGTCAACCCATTTCAACTCATACCTTTTGGTAGCAATTCATAAATCAAATGCAATAAAGAATGTGAAAATCCCGTTACAAGGATGACAAGATAGCCTTTTCAAAACCCTGTCTAATCATTTGCCATAAAAATAGGTAGAATAAATTGATTTATTATTCCACCCTATGTACACGGAGTATGCCTATTTCATTCGTATCAATAAAATTTTCCTTTTACTTATCAAAAAAATAAATAAATTGATTTATTATGCAAATGAAGAGAGGAAAACCAATTTGCAGAATCACTAATTATAAAAGCGTAGGACCTCATATATGAATTAGTATACATAAGACGAGTTTTTACATGGTCCAATTAAGCATTTTTTATAGAGAAACCATTCAGGCCCAATGATGTTCAATCACACAATCCTACATCCAACAGGAGCCAATTGCAACAGCCCATGGAACACAAGTTCCCCTATCATCCATACCAGTACCACACTATTCTCATCCTTCCCATTCAATGTGAGCCACCATTTTTTAAGAGGACGGAGGAAGAAGACCTTATTTATCCAATGATTATGGCAGGTCATATAGTTTGACCAAAGTTAAAAAACCGTATTATTGAGGGGCGTAAGAACATTGCTCAAAGTTCTCAATTTATTGAGTCTCCTACAGCCAAAGCAGGTAAAAACTATAATCAAGCTGTCAAAACCAATTTTCAGAATTTTAAATAGCTGGCAAAAGCCACACTCAAGTGGGATGTCTGCAAGAATCCAAACAAAGAACTAGGAACCTGAACACAACTCCCAAAATGTATCACAACAAAACATCATGATGCACCTAAACAAAGTCAAGTCTCAAGTGTCTGAATTCAAGCTTACCGAGATAAAGTCAAAAGCTCGGGTTTCCTCTTTCTTTGAACCGTTCATCATTGAACTAGGAGTTTGAGTTGCAAAGTTTGATTGGAATACATCAGGAAGGGGTGAAGAATAATTCACTCCATTTATACCGTCAACATGACTGATGCCAGCATTTTGGGCATTCAGGTTCCCAAAGTGTTGGAGGCTTGCTAACAATTGCTGCTGAGCAAAAAGACTTCCGAGGGCAGCATAATTTATTGGCTGAGAAGAAAAGGCTGGGTTGAACATGAAGCCAGGAGGTACATTGTATGACATAGCACCAGGTAGAAACTTAGAATTTGTATTCTTCATAGCCATTTGAGAGCTAAACATGCCACCCAAAGAGTCATTAGGAACCTGATGGCTGGGATTGCTGTCTGAATCTGAAAACATAGTTTCAGAAAAGTCTCCAGAAGTGGTTCCTTTCTGCTTCAAGTTTGAGGCATTTTCGCTAATGGAAACACCAGCCATCAAGTCATTAATATCTTTGCTATGACTTTCTTGCCCCTGATGAAGTTCATGGTCAGACACAAATAAATCTAATAGTTCAGTTCCATTTTTCTTCCCAGCCATATGATTTCCATTAGCAACCTGTTTATCATCAATGGTCATCCCAGAAAATAGGTCATCGGCATGTTCCCCACTATCACTGGCAAGAAATGAAACATCTGCGAAAGGGTCATCATCGTTGTTTGGTTCAGAAGTGCTACCACCAGTGCCTAGACCATCTCCCAATAAATCATCAATTAGAGGGGCTGGCATTGACAGATTTGCAAGATTTTGATCACTTTGATTCTTTGAATTATCATCATAATAATCTGGATCACCAGTGTCTATTAAGTCAGGCATCTGAACAACATTAGTAGCATCATCCTTTGCAGACTTTTCTGAACAAGTCGCTGTGCTGTCTGCCCGTACTCCACCTAAAAGGCTTAAAACCTGCCCATAAAATCCCAACTGTTATTTCAACCATGGACAAGTGATAAAAAATGAGAGATATTACATAAGCAGAATTGATGTACTTAATCTATCTTAGGTGGAAGGAAATGTTGGTAAAATTTTCTATTATGGAAGACTTCAAGGATTTTATATATATATCGTTGGCAACCTAGTTGAAAAGAATGTGATGCCATGTAAAGAAAGCATCCGTGTACGTGAGATGCACTCTTTGTGCTTATTAATAAAGCTTGTTACTTACCAAAAAGAAATTAAAGAAAGCAATCTCACTTACATCTGAGCAGATGCAAATTCAACTTTTCAAAAAAGTGAATCAAAATTTATCACCCATAATAAAAATTTTCCAAAGCCTAGTCCTAAATATTAGGATGAAAGAATAGGTTATTCTGTTTTCCTTTAACACAAAAAATAAAAATATTTTTGTTAAGTAACACCTTTTTTTTTTTGTTTATGTCAGGGAACCTTTCCAAGGCAGGGCCCTTTGAACCCACTCCTACAGAGTAAATCCCGGTCCCGTGCACCGCACCCTTAGAAGTTTCTCTACACGGAACTGGTTAAATAGCTAGCTTTTCACTAGGGAGTGTGGCCCCAAATGATTGTTTGCACATATGAGGTGTTGAGCCTTGGACCTTGAAACGAGTGATACCCCAAGACCAAGGCCTTCACCACTTGGGCCCAACCCCTTGGGGTTAATAAGCAATATAAATTCCAACAATTCCCTTTTTTAATAAGCAATATTTTTGTGCCCAAAAGGAAAAAAGGGAAAATATTTTTGTTTCCTTTGGGCAACTACTATAGGTGTTCTTTTTGTATATGTCCTGTGTACTTGGGTTATGCCTTTTGCGTTTTCTAGTAACAATCCTGTTAATAGAAAACGCAAAAGACATAACCCAAGTACACAGGACATATACAAAAAGAACATCTATAGTAGTTGCCCAAAGGAAACAAATTCTAATAATTCTTAGGGAGCAGCATTTCATAGCAGAGACCGAAATGTAATAGCATTTTCTGGCTCCTTTACATAAGCTGCTTATACGCAAATTATAATAAGCATGATAAAAGTGACTTGCAAGCAAAGTTAGCTCTAAACTTTGAAGCTAAGATACATTTAGTCCAGAGTTAATATATTAAAAAAAAGTTAAAAAATTTCTGGCTCCTTTACATAAGCTGCTTATATGCAAATTATAATAAGCATGATAAAAGTGACTTGCAAGCAAAGTTAGTCTAAACTTTGAAGCTAAGATACATTTAGTCCAGAGTTAATATATTTAAAAAAATAAAAGTTTACCTTGTTAGCCTTTTCCCTCAGAGAAGATTGAGGAGACTCAGAACATCTCACCACTACATCCCTATTTTCGCTAAAATAAGATTCCACGGGGGAAAAATGGTCATCATCTCTTTTCCTCAGTACTGACTCAAGGACACAGACAGCTTTCATGCGAACCTGAGGACAATAATCCATAAAAACTATAAGATACTACATCAATAATTTTAGGATGAGCATCCTAATTTTTCTTTTGGAAACATAAAAATGTGATACTATATAGCACCCGTGTCATGTCCAAAGAAATCAGCTATATTAAAAGAGAACGACAATAGAAGCATGAAAAAATCATAATTTCTATACAAAGAAAATGGGCATGCCTGCCACTGGGGAGATTGAAGCTTTGACTCGAGGGCATGACTTAAAGCCAAAGCATCCAACTTTGCAGCTTCTACAAGGAATATTTGAATAGCATCTCGAGTGGGCTGTAAACGTACACCACCTGATGTTACAATGGTCTCCAATAACCTCTCTTCACGAGTCTTACTTTCTTTATAACTTGAACTGGAATCCCCATTGGTTATTTCCATCTTAGTTGCTCTTGCATCATGGGTCCAAGGTCCACTGCCCACATTCTTTGAAATTCCAAACTCAGTTTCACTGTGATAACCAGCAGGTTCATATCTATCTACATGCTCAGATTCTAGAGTCAATGACCTTCGAAGATTTGGACTCTTGTAACTTCCATTGTCATTCTTTTTCACTAGATGGCCTTGTGTCAAAGAACTAATTCCCTGCTTGATAGATGCACTTCCAAGACCGACTACCTCACTAAGAAATGATTTTCTTTCTTCCAATGGCATTTCAAAGTTTGTATTTCCAAACCCCTGTATTCTTTTGTTAAGATCTTCAGCAGGAGCTGGCTTATCATTCTCTGAAGAAAAAATAGCAGAGATAGCCTCATGAGCAATGTCCCGCACAGCCTTATTGAGTGCATCCCCTTTCAAAGGATCCAACTGTCCCTTATAGTGAAATAACTGGCGAACAGCAGCTGAATGTCTCTGCATTTCTCTCCTGAACTCCAAACCAGATTTCCCCACTGCATATTTTATCAACCTTAGAGCCTGCACATAATTCGAGTAATGGGTATCAACATTTTTCAGAAATTTTAAATGAAAAAATGCAATCATTATAACCAGACTTGTCCATCTAAACAAACACCTACTATTTTTTTTTTTTTTAATAAATTTCCAACCCCTACTATACTTCAGAATTTAAGCAGAGAGAGAGAGAGAAAGGGCAGGTTTGGAGGGTGGGATGAGACACAAAATTCTCATCTCATCTCATCTCATCATTACACCTTTTTCAAATCTCCATACAAAATATAATAAACAATTCAACTTTTTCAAATCCCAATACAATAATAATACTAAAACAAAACACAAAATTCTTATCTCACCTCCCAAATCTGCCCTAAGAGTCCCATGTAAAGTTGAGTGCAGCGTATTGCAATTTACACTATTTGAAATTACTAAACAGACCCTCTCCAGATTGGGATTTGGGGTCACTGATAAAATGGAAGCCTTATAACCGCAAGTAATTAAGAAAAGGCTTTAACATATGTTCCAGAATCTTATCATCATCAAGAAAGCCTAATAAACTAAGAATTTATTCACCATTACCACTTCGACCTTCCAAGGATTTCTGCCTCACTTGCAACAATGTACTTGCATGCAATAGTTAAAAGCAGAACAAAATAAAACAACACAGTTCACATGATTACAAGTGTGTGTGTATATTATACTTTTCATAATTCTTCGTATCTAATGCACCATAAATATTGCAATAATTAGAAGCAGAAAAAAAAAAAAAATCTCCCACCCACCTGCGCCCACTAAATCTTATTTACCTAGATATGACCACTACATTTTCCAGTAGCCAAAAAATTAACCAAACCCAATTCCCCTTCTCTCCCCGCACGACCTCAACTTCTTTTCCTTTACCCGCACTTCCTCAGCAACCAAACAATAATCTCCAAAACCTCCAAGATGCAGATCTACCCTAAATACAACAGCACCAGGAGAAAAAACATACAATTTATACCTTCTGTTTAACAATCGGGCTCTTGTGATCGAGCCGCTTCAGTATAAACTCCGAGACCTCCTTCACAATACTGACATGCGAAGATCGCAGGAGATTGCAGATCTCCTCTAACTTGTACACCGGCGTGACCTTGTCCTCGTCCGACGTGGCAGCGTCGATCATCCGGGACCTCCAGTACGACTCCACCGCTCTCCGGCTCGAATCCATTCCCCCCAATTTGAGCTCAAATCCTAATTCGATTAAAAAGCCGTAGAATAGATTTAAAACCTTACTTTTGAAAAAAAATTACAGAGCTCCCAGACGATCTAATTCAATAAAGTTCAGAACCACAGAATCCGAATGGCCCAATTCGGGAACCGGAGGGTCTGAAACTGATCTGAACGGAAGAATAGGAAACCCTAAGTTTATCGATTGGCGGACCACACCATGCAAGACTGATAGAATCGGAACCGCTCAAAATCGGGTACTTCATCCACAGAATACGCACATATCTGATAGCTAAAGGCCTCCAACTTTCAGATTGATGTGAATTGGTGCATGCAATCGAAGAATTCCGAATTGCTCAAAGTGGGGCTTCCAGAGAGAGAGAGAGAGAGTTTGGAAGGAGGCTTTGAAACGTGGAAGAAGAACAAGAGAGTCAAGAGACTACGGACTACGGAAAGAAGGAAGGAAAGAGAGGAAGCCAGGTGAGAGGTGAGTGGCGTGACCCACGGACCCTTGTTATTTACGACTTTAACGTTGAAAGTTTGCTGTGGGCCAAATCGCACACTATAGTGGGCTGGGTTAATTATATGAATCACTCGATTGCAAGCCTGGGCTTGGACCATGTTCTCTTTCCCATTGGCCCAGTTCACTTAGGGAATATCTGAATACAAAATTTTTTTTAACTCCTGTCGTATAATTATTATAATTTTTTAAAATTTTTACGTAAAATAAAATAAATAAATAATTTAATTTTTTTAAACTTTAAGATAAAAATAATATTTTAATAATATTTTATTCAAATTCTTATTTCAACTTATTATCCAAACCTCCCTTTTATATATATATATATATAATTAATTATGCAGTTATTTTATTTTATTTTATTTTTCACGGGAGATGGCATGACTTTATAACTCTTGGAAATGGGTTCATATTGACCAAGGAAACAAGAGAATAGGTCATTTCAGAGGAGAAATGTCCACTCAAATGCTTAATGCATGATTGATGCAGAGAAAGTGTTACAACAAAGAGATTTTACAAAAATAAATCTATAAATTGACATAACTTTATATGATAAGTTAGATCTATTTTACAATCTAATATACCATAGTAAGTCACGTCAATTTGTAGATTTACTTTTATAAAAAAAAAAAATTGTGATTAAAACATTTATCTTTGTATAAATATTAAGTTTCCTAGCTTTAACTAGTCACTCCCCCTCGATGGATTTGAGTACGAATTTGGAAACGGAGATCAATTAAAAAATAACAATAATAGTAATAATCAGAGAAAAAAAAAAACTAATGAAAGAACAGGCGTAAGCCAACTTCCTAATAATGAAAAATATATAGTTATGAAGCTGCAGTTGCAGCATCTAAAACATCATCCGACTCGTCAACTATCATCTCGTTTTTAAAAAGCAGTTTCAAGTATGGAAGAACCTTTGGAAGTACTGGTAAATCTGCCATATTAACACTCATCATGTCAAATGCAATGCATGTCTTATGCATGTGTGTCTCATCAAAGATCGGAATTTTGGGATATCTCTGGCTGAAGTGGGTAAGGATAATGCGATATACGCCGGCAGAGTTCCCTACTTCTACAGCTTCCTTCGTTGTGCTATGGTTTCTTGCAACAGCCTCTTCATGCATGCCATCTTCAAAAGTTGCCTGCATTGTTCACAAGAACAACTGGTCAATCACAGTCATCTTAGCCTAATTTTAAAACCTTTGAACAAGCTAAATCAGTTCCTATACAATTTGAAACGAGACAACATCTTCCCAAATATTTTTTAACCAACCATAATCCCAGTTATTGTAAAGTTTCTTCAATCTTTTTTCTATTTTGATTTTAAGTCTCAACATGTCTTTTATACCCTTCATTTATACAGAGTGTGCACATATGTATATCGCAATCTTCCACATCACATCATTTTATCTGGGGAGAAAATAAATTCCGTAAATGGCAATAATAAACCAAGGGAGGAAAAAAGAGAGAGAGAGAGAGAGAGAAAACAACACATTTGTCTTATGACTTGCCTCATGTATGAGAACAGTAGCACCACGCGATGCTTCTATCAGTTCTGGGCAGGGCCGAGTGTCACCTGAGTACACAATCTTCCACCCTGGTATTACTTTCCCAACACCATTGATTCTCTCTGCTGCTTTCAACATAACACCAAATGCCTGTGGACAGTGCACAACATTAAAACTAATCAAGACCTCCAAACCAGCTTCACCGAGAACTTTCTTCATGCTCTTTAGGAGCAAAGCCACGGTATTGTCAAATTGACTATCCGGTCTCTTCCAATAGCTCTGCATACGAGATCCTCTAGCAAAGAGAGTACAATCAGTACTCTGTCCCACTGGCCCATCTGAATTCTTTTTGTTCATATACTCAGCATTGATTGGACTTCCGGGAGAGGAGCGATCCGTCGATTCAGTAATACCCTCAAAAGAATCCCATGAAGATTTTGTGGTATGCTTGCAATCAAGGAACTGCATATTTAAATCTTCAAGTCGTTGGTATGCATCAAGGTATTTCTTAAGCTGCCTTGGCCCCACAACAAGTATTGGTTCATGAGGCACTCCCTCTAACAAATTACGTCGCAAAGCAAGTATTCTTGCCAAACCAGTGTGGTGGTCGGCATGTATATGAGAAATCCAAATACACCTTAGACCTCTCACAGCATTGTCGGCACCCTCTACACCATATCTGCTCCGAAGGTACATCAACCAAGGTGTTTAGAAGGGAATTTAATAAGCTCTTTAGTAACAATAACATGATATCAAGATTTGTATGGCATTACCTTCGTTTCAGCTGTCCCAGCGTTCCTTCACCACAATCTAATAGCAAACTTCCTTTTGAGAAAAGATTAATGTAGACAGAACTAACATTCCGGTATTTAGATGGCTGGGATGAACCAGTCCCAAGAAGAACAATCTCTAGGTCATCTCTCCTTATATTCTCCAAACAACTAGGAAGATTATTCTCATTCAACCATGGCTCTTCAACGACAACATCATTATCTTGCATGAGAGTTGTCTCCACAGTCTCACTGGACCTGTGCCAGAACTGACTGACATGTTGGGCAGCATCTTCAATCTCTGGAATCTCTGACAGTAACTCCTCAATGATTTTGGAAGGAGCCATTGTACATGGAATACAAGCTCTATCCAACCCAAGATGCGCATAAGGACGCAGAGTGAACTGTTCAACATACAGAGCACAAAAAGGAAAACGAAAAAGAGATGCCATCACTATATGGAGTATTCAATACAAGAAATCTGCTCAAGAACAAGTCGAGCATGGCCTAAGTGGGACAATAAAAAGGCAAAAGAGCAAATAATCCAAAGAGAAGGCAGGAAATTCTATATCCATAGCCTATATAAAGAGAATAATGTCTACAATTGAGGAAAGTTTGATATATGAATATGCAGGACAATTTGTGTAAATGATCTCTCTCCTAAATTTCAACACAATCACAATCTAACTCACAAAAATGCTCTCTCTTGACTATCTCCATTCATACTTCTTTCAAACCTCAATGTGAGAGAACTTATGAAGTTACACTTCTGAACGCGCTATGGTCTAGTTTGTAAAGGAATGAGTGTAACTACTCAAAAATGTGTCACAAAACGACTCAGTGGTTGTCCTCTCTCTCTCTCTATCTCTCTCTCTCATAAAGCTTCAAACAGAATTTAAGAAAGAAACAGAGAAAATATTTAACTTTGCAACATGATATAAAAAACTGCTTGAAAAGAAAAGAAGATAATTTACATTTCAAAAGGAAGAAAAAAAAAATGTAGATCGTCAAGCAGAGAAGAAAGATGAGGGGTTTGCAATATAAATGAATAAGTTACTTAAATTTAACCTGGTAAAGTTTTAACTTATTTTATTTATTTCTGACTGAGGCCAAGTAAAATTAACATTTGATACCTTGAGAAGATTTTCAGCAGAGATTCTTTCACAAAGCTTTGAAACTGGACCCTGATAAAGGGAAACAAAATCAAGAGCTCAGCAGACCCCAAAAACCTAAAAATCAAAGATTTTTTTTTTATCGGTACCTAAATATTAAAGATTACAATAATCACTGTCCCCTTGTGTATTGCAACAAACCTCACTTGGAGTAATGGAGTCTGGTGCTGAGTAATTAAGCTGCTGAAGAGACCAAAAACCTGGAGCTGGAAAAAACTGAGGACACAAGTAATTAAGTCGTGCTGCAATTCTTGCACTCGATTTTAGAATTGGAATCTCCACATTCCTCCTGCAAATGCGTGTGTCAAAGATTGACAATTAAACTAATAAACACACTGCAAAAATGTTTTGAGAAGAAAGAGACACACATTTCATGCCCAGCCAGGATATGTTGGGCCGAACCAAATCTTTCCATCCATTTCTGATAATTGGAACTACTTATAACAGATGCAGGACTTAAATGAATGATACAAGTAACAGTCTTAGCACCATCTGGTGGGTTGCCTGAGTGGTCTGCATAATAACTACTGAGAGATTGTATGGACAACAACTCCTCCAAATGAGATTCCGTTGGGCAGTCGACAAGGAATACAATGGGACCAGGAACAGAAGGACCCATTACATCACTTGGATGGACCTAAACAAAAGGGCAAAAGCAGAAAATTATAGACTAAATCTAGAGCAAAAGAACACATTTTAGGACACACTAAAGCACAGGCAAGAGCCTCTTTTTTTTTTTTCTTTTTTTTTTTTATCAGTAAAGCACTAGCAAGAGCTTTATAATCTATATATTAAATTGCTTCTGGAGCCCACCATAATATTTTGACGATCTGACTTCACTGAATTGCCAAGTTGCAGTTCGCGATACTTTGGGCCAGGTTTAAGACCAAGTGCCATAGCCTTGGCTGGGTCAAATTTCCCTTTAATCTCAGGCAATTCACAGACATATATTACAGACATATCACCAGGCTTTATTGCAGATCCTGTTTTTCTGTTTGGACTAAGGGGTTTGGAGACATGATCTATCCTCCCATCCAGACCCTTTTCTGAAGCATTCTGCATGATGGGTTCTTCATTCACGTGTTGGGACCCTTCGAAGCAACTTGGCTGTAGGATAATGGCTGATATTTTGACAACCTCATCGTCAATGAGAACAATGGGATCTGGAAACTTACTCGACTCAGGTATAGCAGCTACATTAGAAAGTGTGGGCCCAAAGCTCCGAGTGTGAACCATGGCAGCATTTGGGATGAAAGACCTCATGGCATCAACTAGATACTTCATATCTGATGGACCCCAAACATTGACCTATGGAACAACAGCAACTAATATGTAAAATAATATAAGATGGCATTGCTTAGCTTTAATAAAATTAACTGGAAAGATGGGAAAATATATCTCTGATACCCACAGACATTCCTTCTTCTCCCATGCCAGCCAAAGTCAACAGCAAACCTATATAGTCAAAAGTAAAAATTGAGCAATTCAGGGGCCATTTGCATTACTGTGCAGATATAAAAGCACACTATCAGGTAAAACATTTTTTTCTGTTATCAATTTATCATTCTCAATTGCCTAAAGAAACAATATCATTGCTAATCTATCACGATACAAACCTGGAAGTCCACCCGCAGTCTCTGAGCAGACACGAGAGAGAAAAATGTGATCAATCTGAAGAAATTTTCAAAGACATTAATTTCTTTCGACATAATGAAAGCTGTGACATATCATTTTCATCGCCTGAAGTTAATAAAGACTCATATATAGATTAAGAAGAATAAGAGTAAAGTTTCCAAACATCTCATACCTTTGATAACTTAATCTTATGCTCTGTACAGAATCGTTGCAATCCCTGCAATGATAATTATACATTAAGAGAACTAAAATTTATACATTAAAATCCTATCAATAGTCTATATGAAGAATTATACCTTAAAATTATAGGTACAAGCAATACCGTAATTTCAATTTTGTGGTACATCCAATAATAACAAATCACTGTTTTAGAATCCTACGTACTCAGTTTCAATTAGTCAATAACTGTATATAAGTTCACATTAGAGTAGCAAACTGAGTTCTACTAAAACAGGGAAATATATTTAGTTCCTGAGGAAAAGGTCACTCCGGGCTCACCTCTCCAGCATTAAAAATAAATCTTTGCTTGTCAAAAAAAAGCAAGACTGAAGGCGATGTATCCTGAGTATCCATTCCTGTCCCCAATATCTGTAAGAAATAAAACGACAACCAAATCACAAGCCAGTGAGACAGCACTCTTTCACAAATATATCCCATCAATCAAACAGTCACTTAATAGAAATGCCACTGAATTAACAATACCAATACAAATATGACGATTTTTAAGTGCTTTTTGCTCAAATGCAAAAAAGCCAAAAAATCAAATTTGTAGATAGACCATTAACGAAAAGCATAACAAGGAAATTACAGAAACCCATTTTCTTGCTCTCAAAACCCACAAACTCGGTTCATAGAAGCACAGTTGATAAAATCCACAATCCAAATCAATACATTTGTTCGTGGTTGGCTGTAAGGCCATGAATTCTGGTCTTGGACTTGGAAACCCAATTAAGGATCCATATTTAGGTAGCTCAACGTAGATATTAGTCTGGAAGTAATATAAAACTCAAGTCACATGCACACAAATATAAGATTGCAATTTTCAAACTATATACTTCTTCAAATCACAGAGTACACAAATTTCGAACTCAAACGAAAACAACAAAAAACACTCGCCAAGGTTACCATTATCCCTCCAACAACCAGATAACTTCTTATTATTTTGTTTTCAAATACAATCCAATTTTGTTTTAGGTAAAAATGCAACCCAATTCTAACCCCAAAATCAAACAAAACCAGTTCTTACTTGAAGGTAAGGTAACGGCCCGAGTTCACGTTACCTTACACAAATATCACTAATTAAAAGTAGGAAACAAAATTAACAGTGAAACCAGCATCAGACAAACCGAGAAAGACAACAACAGATATTCAATCATATTACACTTCATCATGGATATTCAAAGACTTAACTAGTTCTTGTTTTACTTATAAAAAAAACCACGGAGATTCAAAGAAGCCGAATTCACAAAGTTACAAACAAAGAAAACCCAGAAAGTCAAAAACCCATTATACCTGGACATAAGATATGGTATTGGCAGGGTTGAGCGTGCGCACTTTCAACTGCAGGGTCTTCAGGGGCCTATCACTCTTGTCTCTGCCCTCAGCCCTTCTCTTATTGAATCCAACATTCGTAGTTTCTTCCATCGGAACCCCTTTGTCCCTACCTTTGCTTTCTCTAAGAGTGCTGTTGTTTCTGCGAGCAAGATTGGGAGACTGAGGAGGAACTTTGCGGTGCCGTTTCAAGGAGAGGACGGTGAAGAGAGAATGATGGCGTTTAGGCTTAGAGACGACAGAGAGAGACAGAGAAGGTTTAAAGGGGGAAAGGAGAGGAAAGGAAGAGTGGAAGAGGAGGCGGAGGTTTGTGACTTGGGGCATTGTGTTTCAATTCATTAGAATATTTCTATTCTCGCGAGGGTTTTAGAATTGAGACTTGTTGAGAGATTGGCACTTGCGACTTCGAGCCTCGAGGTATTTCCAGCGGACAACCCACTAAAAGCTCCTTGCTTTGCCCTCCTCTGCTGTCCATTGAACCGTGACTTGGGGCATTGAGTTTAGGAGTCATGCAGGAAGTGTACTGTGGTTGCCAATAGACCGGTTGGAACTTGGAAGTTGGAACAATGAATTAGTTGAAGTATGAAAATGCTAATAATTTTCATACGAAAAATAATATTTATTATTTAGTAATAAGAATAATGTTTAATCTTATCATATTAAATCTTATTATATTAACGATGTGAAAAAATTATTCTTTAAATTAATAAGTATATATATATTTTTTTTTTGCTAGAGCACGTGATTATTAACGGTGAAAAGGTTCAAGCCCATCCTCTACAGCCGTATACAGCTATTCCTTTTTCACTGTTTTTATTGGCTACCTTGGATTCCTGTGTTCCTAAATTTTTAATTAGAATTTGGGCCATTTCTGCTAAGCTGGCCCACTTAATCTCAGTCAAGTTTACACTGATCTGGCCCATGATGACCAGATAAGATAATAACCGAGTACCCCGGTGTACCACCAACACACCTTGCTACCAACACCACGGGAAACTGCGAATGGAATTGGAAAAAAATTTCATTACTCTTTTCCTGCTCAAATATTATTTAAATATAAATATTTTTAAATTAATTATTATAATTTTTTTAAATTTTTAAATAAAAAATAATTTAATTTTTTCAAATTTCAAAATAAAAATTATATTAAAAAATTATATTCTAATAATATTTTAATTTTATAATATTTTTTTATTCAATTTTTTTCACTCATTTTTCAAAAATTAATAAATACTTAACTCAAAGTATTGGTTAATATTCAAATTCTCATCTCATTCAAAAAAAATTATAAAAAATTTACTTTTATATTGAAAATCATGAAATTTAAAATTTAAAAAAAAATAAAATTATAAATACATTTATCACTTCTTTGCGAATATCTAATCCACACTGCTCACTGTTCAGAACCATCTCGCGCACAATCTTGGAAATATCAAGGATGGGAGTTCTTCATCTCAGTTCTAATGCTCTATCTTATATCTCAGCCTCTGTTAACTTCAATCACCTCACCAACTCTCACAAAACCCTCAAAAACCTATAAAGCTTCGCCAGAGCAAAAATCATCAGGACTGTTGGCACCATTTATGAAGGTGAATCCCAAGCCATGCATAAATCCAGAGGAAACACCTTATCATGTGGCTTGTGCTTTTGTTATTGTAAGCTGAAAGAATATAACTACAAATTTACATCAAAGCTTGATTAGAAGGACTAGCTGCAAATGGTATAAATGCATGCGCGTGGTATAAACTGGTACTGACAATTTTATGGTACATTTCTGCTTGAAATTTTAGTCTGTATTGCTGCCGGATGGAACACCCGATCGATGTACATTTCCGAAGAACATGTTGTGTCTAGAAACTTAGAAACATAATGATGGATTCTAATATTGAGTTGTATGGAGCCTATGTAAGCCATGACAACTTTCTTTTCTTATCCATGACTCAGAAAAAAAAAAAAAAAATGAACCGTTACCAGTAAAAGAAATATCTTCCGAAAAAACAAAAGAAAAGTAAAGAAGTGGTAGCCATCATTTGCATATGTCTAAAGAAGCTGTTGCATTATTGCAAAGATCGGCCATCTTGATGATCCCCTCCATTACAGATACAAGACGAGAATGGCAGCATTTCACCGACTTCGTCCGCTTTCATAAAGCAGCAAGCGAACCCAACAAGGTTTTACAATCACAAAACGAGATGTAACTATAATTATGCAAAGAAAACAAAATGGAAAAAGGAAAGAAGAGCAAATTTGCTTTTCCTCCTTATTACATAGACATGAGAAGAACAAAAAAGAAACGAGTGCAAGAACTTTGAAACTACTCAAAAGTCAAAAGTCATTGGGCAGAGGGAGGTGCATGTTCATGGTGTATCATGAACACATTCCCATATACAAGCCCAGCTAAGCCACCGCCAATGAGGGGCCCAACCCAGTAGACCCAGTTGTCATAGAAGTCGCCACTAACCACGGCAGGCCCAAAGGAGCGGGCCGGGTTCATTGAGCCACCGGAGAAAAGGCGGGCAGCCAGGATGTTGTCGCCAACAATGAAACCCATGGCAATAGGGGCAATTGTGCCCAGGGAACCCTTCTTGGGGTCAGCTGCTGTTGCATGGACTGTGTAGACCAGAGCAAAGGTGATGATGATCTCCATGACCACTCCTTCAATGGCACCTACTCCACTGGCAAGGCTGTGAATGGGAATTGCCTAAAAAGGAATTGATGTTAATTTTCCATCGAAGAAAAATGCATTTGATCATCATAATTCCCTAATTTCTTGGCCTTGTTACATTAAGGACATTAAAAAGACGTCATAACTGCCTCTGCTTTGAGCATGCGGTTCCCGATTAAGGAGGACAATTATGTCATTTCATGTTCAAGAATGTGGTCTCGCACTTCATAGAAATTAGCATTAGCTAGCTAAGGTGCCAAAGATCGAAATGGCTTTGAAATTTAATGAAAAAGGAGTTTATTAGAGAATGGTCTATTTTGAAGTTACCCAGCCTCCAGTTGCTGCCTTGAGGAGGAAGCAAGCCAAGAAGCAGGGCAATCCAGTAAAAGATGCCAGTAAGGACGGTGATTTGGCCACCGAGTGCCAATCCAAAGGTGACAGCAGGGTTCACATGGCCACCGGAGATGTTTGCACCAACGGAGACTGCAACAAAGAGAGCAAACCCATGGCAGATAGTGTTAAAGTATCTAGTGCAACCACATCAGACCCCTCAAGCTCCAGCTCTGCAGATCGTGCACAGAATGAGTGCCCAAGAAGTATCATTACCAATATGGCAAGAGCACCTCTCCAAGATCATGACAGCAAGCCTCCAGACAGCTAGCCTTACAAATATGGAAACTCACACTTAAGGAAAGCCTTTGCAACAATCATGGATCCTACAATATCTGCTGTATAATTTTGTAATCTCATAGATTCAGCAAATCAATCTTATTTATGTTAATTGTATCTTTTGCTATCTTGTACAGAAAATAATATGTATCTCAAGATTGTATCTTTTGATTTTTCATCGACTTGTACTGCCTATATAATGAATACACAATATACTGGTTTGGTGTGTTGGCCAAAACCATTTTTCTGCAACTTTGTTCAGATAGCGATGGTTAGCTACTAGCCCGGCTGGATCAAGTGCAGCTTTGAATGTCAACTTATCTGTCTCCAAAAAACACAAAAAAGAATAACTGTAAATGAGGGGGGGGTGGAAGCAAAACTACTCGTACATCGTCGGCCTACTATATATATATATACATACATATACATATATATATACTATGTTTTTCTTTTCTCCTGCTTCTCTACCCTGTGAGTAATACTTGTCCTGTTCAAGAAGCTGCAATCAAATGATCAGCTTTCACGTGATCTAAAGGGATTGAATATATCTTCAAACTCTTTTTGACGTGAAGTAGGGATATTCTTTAGAGATGTTACACTTCGACGCCATTAAAAGAACCCATATATAAAGAAATTTGAAACTTTTAACTTGAACTAAAGTAATTAGAGGATCGAAAAGCCATGTGAAGAAAAAGAGATCAGAGATCAAGTGGGTGGGAGGCCAGAGAACTAACTGTAAGCGATAGCCAATCCAACACCAGCAAAAACAAACAGTAAGGTCGAGATGAACTCGGCCAGATAGGCCTTGAAAGAGCCCAAACTGAAGGAATCATCGAAAGGTCCGAAGGCAATCCTTGTCATCTTTGGAAGCAGTGCTTGGGGATCTCTTGGAGATAGGGACCGGAGAGGGCGGGTAAGGATGGATAAAGGTTCGGATATAGCACAAATGGCTTTTCGAGGTCACATATATATACTGTATTGTTACGATAAGTTTATGTTTGTTTAGAGGCTAGGAAGGAATATGGAGAATGCACAATATTTCCATGCAGATCCAATCAGGTTCTTTTCTGTAACCTTAGGTGTCACTAAGATGCCTTAAGTAGATATATATATTATATATATATATATATATATATATATCGGGAAGCTCATCAATGATACCACCATTTGACGAGTTGATCAGTGAGTGAGAGAAAGACGTGGCATTTTGTGGGGGTTCTTGTTCGTGAAAGGAAATAATGACAGAGAAAGCTGGGAGCTCATAGAAATGGAGGGCATGATGACTTCTTTAGGCCAAAGACAACCGTACGTCCATGTTCCAAAGACAAACGGGCAAGAAGTTGTGGCATTTGAAAATTGAGTGGATTAGATTAATGGGTTTTATAATTATTATTATATTAGAGAGACCGTGCTTGGTGATCATATTTTGGTTGTTTAGGTTCTTCAAATTATCTAGAGAAATGGCCGGCCGGCTGATTAATGGATCGATAATAATATTAAAGAGGAATCTTAAGAACCTTTTGGCCTGCTGGTTGGTATAATTCGAGGGCCGGAAAACTTTCTGATGGAGTTTGATTGTGATTTTATTAGTCTTTTTAATTATTATTATTTTTTTAATTTGATTATATGATCACTTTAGATGCTTTCTTCTCTTTTTGTATGCAAAACTAGTAATAATTGGAAATCGAAGTGAATTAACTAATTTGTATGTATATAAAATTTGTGGTCATTTTACTGCATGGAGAAGCAAGCTGCAGCAAACTTCCCCTTAATTAATCAACATATATATAGATTAATACTACTGAAGATCAAACCACCCACTGATTAAAAAGGCTTTGATCAGCCTAATTTTCTCCGAGCAGATCATCAAATTGATCTGCAAGTCCGAGTCACACATGCACACACATTAAAAAGGCCCCTTGAAGCATGATCATCATGCGCTTAATTCGCCTCATTAATTTGCTTCTTATATATGATCGATCCAACTAATCAAATAGAATACCACATGAGAAGTACTATTTTTTAGTTTAAACCTCGAAAACCAATCTTCAAATGTTGAGTCTAATTTTTTCCTTAATTTGCGGTTATATTGAAAATAAATCTTATTAATATTATTTGTATTTATATGCATGTCTTAACGCTAGCTATTGTGATGTCAAAATAATGTTAGTACTATATATGTAGTTGGCATCAAGTCGATCAGTCATGTGTTCTAGCTAGCTGGGACCTGATCATCATGATCAGCATTTAATTAGTGGGGTGTAGTTGCAAATCTAAATAACCCTTCAATTGATCTATCGGTACATGAGTACTACTACTCATCGTCGTTTCCTCTGGATCATCAGATATTTTACTGATCTCACAATTAGGATGTAAAAGGTTCTTCTAATTAATTAATTAATTATTTATTTGGTGTTTGAAAAATGTTAGATTTCTGATCCTTAATATTGCAGATAGGTCTGGTTTTCTCTATTATAATATTTCACGTAGCGATCGAGCTGCAACAATCACACAAAACTGGAGATATATATATATATAGCACAAGCTAATTGATTCCAATCTTCCTCAAGCGGCCCTTAGCTCCCTCCCTCTCTATATGATCTGTACAATCAAAAGAAACTATATATCCCCTCAAACATGTTGTTGGCTGCAGTACTCTTGCTATATATGTCATTTCGGATCGATCATGTGAAACTTCTCTCAAATTACTTCTTGCATGTCGTTTCAAATGTGAAACCAGCTCCCACATTGCGGTCTCCAAAAATAAAGATCAATACAAAATATGCTTGTGCTAAAAAATAAGGGGAAAAATAGAAACAATACAGAAACATTATTTATATGTATACCTGATGATCACTATCATCAATCATCATTCACAGGCCAGCATCATATATTGGGTGTATATTTACTTTTCTTTCTTCAGTTGTATAAATGATTTATCATCAAATTGGTAAGGCAAATTTGAATGCCTTAAAGAGCCTTAATTGGTGATCCCCGTACGTAGCTAGGCAACCCCAGCTGAACTTAAATTTAGACAGATCTATGCAGTTTAGAACACCCTACAGCACAAAGTACTGCAGCACTAGCTATCCACCATGGAAGCCCATGGCGAAATGGACCTAAGAGGCTTCTTGGATGAAGAACAGGAGAAAATTAATTTATCAAGGACACTCTCTTTTGGTGCTCGTGATCAGAACTCATCTGAATCTAACGTCCAGCAGTTTGCTTCTCCAAGGCCATCTTCTGCTAGTTCAGCAAAATCAATCCCATTGCCCGCGCCTATGAGCCCCGAGACACCATGGACACTCTCCCCCGTGCGCATGTCTCCCTCTCAACCCCTTCTTTATCATTGCATTGCATCTCTACACCGCCATGAAGGTAACATTTTCTCTATCACACTCACCAAAGATTTCATATTCACTGGATCTGAGAGTAAACGAATCCACGTCTGGAAGCAACCAGACTGCACTCAAATGGGTTACGTAAGGGCCAATTCTGGTCAAGTTCGTGCCATCTTGGCCCATGGAAGACTTCTATTCACCACGCATAGCGACTGTAAAATCCGACTGTGGAATGTGTCCATCACAGCAGAGAATTTTCGACCAAAGAAGATCGCCACGTTGCCTCAAAGAAATCCATTCTTCTTGTTTACGAGAAAGAGCAACCACCAACACAGAAACATTATTTCTTGCCTAGCGTACAACCATGAAGAAAAGCTTTTATACACGGGCTCGTGGGATAGAACGGTTAAGGCCTGGAATGTCTCTGAAAATCGTTGTGTGGATTCGTTCGTGGCTCACGATGGCCATGTTAATGCAATTGTCGTCAATGAACATGATGGGTGTGTTTTCACTTGCTCTTCCGATGGCTCAGTTAAAATATGGAGAAGAGTGTTTGGAGAAAACTCTCATATCCTCACCATGACCCTGAAATTTCAACTTTCACCGGTGAATGCCTTGGCGTTGAGCTTGTCACCAAGCACTTTCTTGCTCTACTCTGGTTCGTCGGATGGGCTTATAAACGTTTGGGAGAAGGAGAAGATGTCTGGGAGATACAACCATGGAGGGTTTTTACAGGGCCATCATTTTGCTATCCTTTGCTTGGTAGCCATAGGGGACATAGTGTTTAGTGGTTCTGAGGATGCAACCATTAGGGTATGGAGGAGAGAGGAAGGAAATTGCTTACATTCATGTCTTTCAGTCATCGAAGGGCATCACGGGCCAGTGAGATGTTTAGCTGCTTCTTTAGAGTCGGATAATTTAGTTAAGTGTTTGCTGATTTATAGTGCGAGCTTGGATCAAACTTTTAAGGTATGGCGGGTGAAGATTTATCCCGCTCATGAGAAGGCATACTTGGACGAGCCAGTGAAAGATCGGCAAAGAGAAGTTGTGGAGTTTGAGATGAATCCTGTGTTATCGCCATCATGGGTAGAGAAGAAGCGTCAAGGAGATCATTTCCAGTAGGAGGCCAGGGAAGTAGATAGCAGCAAAGGATTCAGACCATGTAAGCTATAATTTAGTTTGATTTTTGTGTTTAATAAATTGATCAATCAAGAAGTTTCTCTAATTTTATAACCCTTTTCTGTTTGAATCTTGATGTATTTTTTTAAGCCATATGAGGAATATAGCTGATTCACTCCAACTTCTAGTTCTAAAACTTGACTGGGCTTGATTATGGGGTTTTTGACAAAGTTCAACTGGAACTGGTCCCTCTGCACTGGCCTACTCCATAAATTTTGGAACCAAGCCTTGTGCATGATATAGAGAAATTAGATCCTACATTCACATAATTAACAACTCAACAAATTCACACGTGATGTTGATCTGCCTGGGTGATGGCTTACCAACAATTTCGGAGTATTTCATTTCACTGCAAATTCTTTCAAGACCGCCACCCATCGCTATTAAAGACTTCGCCTTCACACTTTATCACGTTTAACTCAAACCTTCCTACTCATTAATTAGCTGACTCTGCTAACAGCAACCAAATCTCCCTCTCTCTATGGAACCTTCGCCGGTTTGTTTGCCAGTTTGTCACCGATTTTCTGTTGTTTTTTTCTTTATTTTTTAACTAGATCGAAAATTTCTGATCAGTCGCTTTCCAACCGACTGCCACACACACCCCACCACTGTGCTCACCAACTGCCGATCTTCAAAATCCTGGTGGAGGAGCATCCAAGCGACCAGCGGGTGTAGCACAGTGCCGGCTTCATCGGGTGTTCCTCCAAAAGGCCACTAACGACCCAGACTTCCCGATTCTAACTATTTGACTATGTTACAACTTTCCTTAATCCAGAATCTATGAGAAAATGCCGCGAAGATCTTCGTCAACTATTTCAAAACAAATGGTTGCAATGTTTTTTTCACAGATGCAGATCACAATTACATTCGACAAATCTTCCAGTTGGATTTTTTTATAACTGCTATTGCAGCGGTCCCCCTCCATTACTTGCCAAGGAACAAGGGCCCAAAGTCCAATTTATTCACGTTGTCCGTTTATTTTTATTTTTGTTGAATGCACTGCTATTTTTGTAAAAGAGTTTTTCTCAGGTCCCCCACCCTCTCCTCTTGTATTCTCTCTTTTAATTCAATGCAATTTTGTTGATGAAAAGAAAAAAAAAAAAAACAAACCTCAAACCTTCCTACTTGCCTTTTTCTTTATGAAAAAATTATGGTCGTCACTAGCAACTTGAAGCCACAAACAGCGTGAATTCTGGAGATACTATGAAGGATCACAAGAAAAAGAAGAGATTTTGTTGTTTATAAAATGCCCTTCAAGGAGCCCCAGGGCTTAACCACCCCAAGAAGTATTTTAAGCAACAGGCTGACTTCAAGTTGCAAATCATTGTATTTGCTTATAGCAACATGCTACAGAATTCAATGAAGAATACTGTATACAGACTTGCATATTATTAGTGGAAGCTCGTGTCAGTAAGCAGACATGCAAACAGAAAACATACTAAAACCTTGTACCAGAAATATTTCAGAGGATATTACCCAATAGCTTTTGCTTCCATAGTTTGCAACTAAAAAGAAGAGTACATTACTCTCAACTGTAACTGGATCAGTCTACTTGGATATTTTCAGGAAAGGGAATTGAAGCACAACAGTGATAATATCCATTTTCATCAAACGCAAACCTTTGTGAAAGATGAGCTTCACGGATAAGATACTCCCCCCACTCCTCAGATCCATACTGTTTAAAAATGCCTCGTGCATCAAAAGAATCAGGTTCTGATCTAGTCCATTTCTTCCTGAATAATATATTCCATAGGTTAGCCCACCAGTGAGGAAGGAGAAGCCAAACACAACTGCAATGCTGCCAACATCTAATATGCACCATAAAAAAAGAAAATGCAAACAGAAGAAAAAATAACGGCAGTCGCACCTTTTTCTATGCCTAGCATTCATCACTGTAGCATGCAACTGCAATTCAAGCAGGCAGAAAACCCATATTATTGGTACTTTCGAGAATCTGTATAAAATGAAGAAGAATACAATACAATAATGCAATCTTCACTACCAAGTAATAGTTCGAGGTGGTGTGTTTATAACCAAATCAAGCTTTTACAAGTTTTTATGAACACAAACCTACTTACATAAGGCAATTATCAGGTTTAAGTTTGTGTTTATGTACGTATATTTTACTCGTTAATATACGCCATAAATCAGATTATTCAGTAAATATTTTCATTTTGGCATCTCCAATCACCAGCATGGTTCCCCAGGATCGCTGGTTTAAATATTGATATCAACCCACCTCCTTTATAGTCATATCAGTCATCTAGATTCTAATATAATGGGGCAAACAGTAGGAGCATCAATTAATACAATGACTAAATACAAACATATAAGGCAAAATGATTCTTTCAAATAAAAAAGAATATGATAGATGAAACTCTCAATTTTCAGCTATTTTTAGAAACATAAAATTAGGTTTATTTTTTCGAATTTCAAGGTAGCCTTAACTTTTTTAATCTTCCAATTTGTTTATCTTTTTTTAACTATTTTCCCATAGAAAAAATGTCATAATTTGACAAACTTAGAAGCATTTTAAATTTTTAATAAGTATCAATCATGCAACTCCCTTCTCCTCCCCTCCCCAATCTCCCTTTTTCTTTTTTCTTTTCTTTTGCTTCCAGTTTATAGGGTGACATAAAAAAATCAGAAAATACATAAAGAGTTCCATGATTACCCGCCCAACAATTTTTCCTTTCTGAGGAACGTAGTTGCAATTCTGACATGTCAAGAATTAAGTAGATTGGAGAGTTGCTAAGGTTATCAGAAATGCTTCTCACATTAAGAATTCAAAATCATCAGCACATCACATGAATTCATTGCTAAGAAATTTATAAGTGCAACCGAAGAACGTTATCAAAAGCACAAGTAGCATAAAAAAGCATCAGCATAATGGAGTAAAAAGGAAGAAAATGATATAAAAAAGGTCATGTATATATTATACCTTTAACTTGTGATTTGTATCTTTCTCTAGGACTAGTCCGGCTTCAGTATATGCATCAATAATCACTTCTAAGAAAGCTTAAGAAATTCAAAATAACTTCTTCAAGTGACGGAAACAACTTAAATCTACTGAAAAAGATAACGTAGTTCTTTCTCTTTGTTAGAATAGAAAGCATTTGGATACGACAAGCACGTAAGAGTCGACCCTCACTGCCAATTTCTTCCACAGGAGCATAAAGAACGCGAGCTTTGGCCAAGGAACCTTTCATGCAATCCTGCAAGGACATGAATGAGTTGGCCTTAAATGGAAATAGCATAGATCCTCACCCACTATAACATATATAAACCTACAGACTTTTCCAGGAAAGAAGAGGAGTCACTGCAAACACAACTATAAGAAACCACCTTCCAATTGGCTAAAAACTAGAGGTTTTTGAATCCATGCATGGGATTTTCAGTCAAGAGCTCAAACATTATTTCTACATAATAATAGTTAATCATCAAAAGCAAGTTGACTAGGCAGCACAGTGCAAGAGAGATATAGGGTAGCTCAAACATTATTTTCTACTTAATAATAGTCGGTCGTCAAAAGAAAGTTGATTGGTCAGCATAATGCAAGAGAGATACAAGGTTGAACATGAGGAATTAATGATATGGCATATCTTGGGAACAGATGTTATAATTAGAAATGTGATGCATGGATCTATTCAATGCATACTCAAAACTGCCATGGATGTCATTATGTTTTAAGCTACACTTAAAAATAGAAAAGAAACTTACCAGCCCCTTAATTCTTATAGCAATAGGCCGATTATCCAAAGCATTCATCACTTTTGAGGAGATTCTCTGAATATAAACATTAAATACTGATGTCAATAAGTGCCACTTTCAGCCACCATCTACTTTATTTAGTAGAAAATTACCTGCAAAACCTCGGCAGCTTCATTAACACGGTCCTTGTTCCACAGCTTTAGCATGAGTACAGTCAGGTGAAATGTTTTTGGTTTAATGAATATAGATTTGTCAATTCCCAAGTCTGTCTACATATGTCTTTGTTAGAGAAAAGGAGGATGAAAACATAAAAGGGAACTGAATTCCCCGAGAATAAAAATGAAAACAGCTGATCCTCTGCTAGTTCAAAGATGATATAAAAAAATATACTCATGAAAACACAATCAATAAATAAGCAGATATCATAAATGCATTAAGGGAGAATAAAAATTTGCATTACAAAACCCTACATAAGACTTCAAATCAATGAAACCATTATCTTCTAATCAATAAACAGAAAAGTGACAAAGGATGTCAGGTGGTACCATATGAGTAGCAAACTTTTAAGAGATATAGCATGATATCAAATGCTGAGATCAGCTAAAAAACAAGACCACTACACAATCCCTTGATATTAAGATGTTTTAGCCTTTTAAGAATGTAATATATAATTGCTGGCATACCGGATAAATGAGAAGACTTTGAAGCTGTAGGTGGGTAACTGACAAGAGGTATTTTAGTTATATTCACGTTAACACATTCTTTGTCATCATCGGCTTTGAGTTCAACAGCAACATCAACTCGTTTATTTAACTTTCGGTCCCCATCTTCATTTGAATTGCTCCCATGATTGTCATCTAGGCAACCATCATCATTCCCCAGTGAGGAGTTTTGAAAATTGAGAAGCTTATCAACTAGTTCAGGATGTATAGCCAATGGAAGTGATATGAAGTGAGAGTAATCAAGATTTGGGCTTTTAACTGCCTGTAATTTGAATGAAGAGAAGTAAAATCAAGACAATAATTCCAGGGAAAACATTCAACAAGCAGTACATAAAATAAAAAAGAATGAATTCGGAGGGGAGGAACTCTTACATAGCCAATTTCATTGACATAGAAATTCTAGGTGGAAAAAAGACGGCATTCTTCAGGACATCTTTTGTGAAACAACATTAATAGGCAACTGACCTCATCAATTATTTTTTGTATCTTTTCTGAAGCTCTAGTTATACTATCCATTGAATCGCCTGCAATGACTGCAACAAATAACCATGTAAAAATTACTCAAATTAATGGACTATAAAGCCATCACATTCATGCATTCTAGAAAGTGATACGAATTTCACATTTAAATCAGTATTGACATATGCATGGAATCTTAAAAGCAACAATAGATCATAATGACAGTGCATAGGTTATCACAAACCTAAAAACTTACTAATAGAATCATCCTTCTTGGATGATGGAATTATGATTCTGACTCCCATCTCATCTTCAATCTTTTTCTGTGTAGATCCTCTGAGAAACAGGAAACAAGATATAAAGAAACAAATTTTTTATAGTAGTATAAGAAATTTAAGTGTTAAGTTTTGTACCCTTTTCCTTGTACAAAACGAATTAGGGAAGCACCTACCTGCATATCAAAGACTGATAGTTAGGCCAAAATTCAAAGAGAAATAAATTTTAAAAATAAAAAATCCAAAAGCTTTAAGGAGCCGACCGTCTAATGAACTCTCTAAAAAGTAAGAAACAGCAGAGCAAAATGGTAATGCTGACAGCAGAAAACTGAGGGGGTCGAACTTAATGTGGGTCAGTACTGAGAATGAAACATACATGAGCCAGATCAGCTAAGTTACGGAAACTTTTGATCTCATTTGTCACTGCAGCTTTGCCAAAAGCATGAATCCATTCAGCATTCCCAGTGACAAGAACTACAGAAAATATAATATTCGAAGTTGGGTAAAACCATTCCATACAAAAGTACTAACTTTTCTAGAACCTGCATCCATCGGGCTCCTTGGACCTAAGAGATGCGTAAAAAAAGCAGGATCTGAAAAATTGAAGCAGAAATCAATGCTGCTAATGCAATTGCCAATGATTTACTTATCAAGCAATTGGCATCAGGGATTGGAGAATGAGAAAAGCTTACGGAAAACTTCCATGAGTTCTAAATAATGTTAGCAAAAATGTTTTACAGTGAATGTCCAAATCTACTCTGCTGGTTTTTCCTGCAGAGATCTTCAGTGCCGTGACAACACACTGCAAACTGAGGTTCTTTATGAAAGACTGAGGGGAGGTTTGGATACAAAAAGCATCTCATCTCATCTCATCTAATCATTACAACTTTCCCAAACTTTCACACAAAATAAAATAAACAATTCAATTTTTCAAATCCCAAAACAATAATAATGTTAAAAAATAATATTTTAACAATATTTTATTCAACTTTCATCTCAACTCATCTCATCTCAACTTACTATCCAAACCTCCCCTGAATCAATTGAAGCCATTCTCAATGACATAGTTCTAACATATAGTCCTATTCTCAAATTGGAACACGACAGTGACATTGTTTATAATGAGGCCATACAAAATCATGCGCGTAAGTTGCATATAAAGATACCATTCCTCTTAATTTTCCAATAAATCATGACTACAAATAGTATATAGACTACAAAGAAGTTCAAATTTCAAAGGAAAATATGCACAGTGAATAATAAACATTTCCAGATCTATTTCCCTTAAAGAAAAAAAGCAATAAATGGTTATATTTCAACAAAAGGACAGTGAAGCATGCCTTCAAAGTGCAATGCAACAATTTCGACTGAGGTCCAATGTGCAATAGAATTGAAAAATTCATGAAGAGACTGCCGTCAATTACAACAAACAATGCCTTGGCAAGAAAAAGAGCCAAATAGCATGAGAAAGGGCTCATTAAAAAGCATAGGTAAATTTTTGCGCATGATAACCAAAAGAGCTTATAAAACATTTGCATACATAGAGAAAAAAATGGATGAGAAGAATAAGAAGAAGAGAAGAAGAAACAACAACGAAAACTCAATTACTAACATCTCACCTTAATTGAAACTGAATGCTTAGAAAGCTCTGATTCTCCTTCCAAGACTATATCATCAGAACTACCCTGCAAAGCACTACAACTGATAGTTGAGTCAGTTGCTTCAGTCACTGCATCAGCTGCCTTTATGACATGTTGAACATTAGAAACATTGCTAGATGTGCTACACAGTACTTCAACAACTTGATCCCCTTCTTCTGGCTCAACTATTACATCCTTTTCCATGCATTCTGCAAACTCACACAATCAATGGACATGACAAGATAATAAACCGGAAAATATTAGTCTAATAAGCCTCTTGTTGCTAAATGAGTACAATGATCCCACTTGATTGCTTTATGACATTGTCAAACCCAGCCCTCAAAATATAGAACATTACATCTCGCAGACAAAAAGCGGAAAAGAACATGGTTTAATTACTTTCTGATGATCCAGAAATAGAGAAAAAATTCCCTTTTTTTTTTTCAAATTGGTAAGTTGCAAACGCACTTAATGGGTTTCCAATCTGTCCTCGACCCTATCCTTACAGGGAGGAGGTGCCCAGAGCTCACTGATAGAAACAGAGAAATCTTACTGGAAGAAAAGCACTATGATTTAATTGATAAAATCCAAATTGGCTAAGATGTGATGAAATAAACCTACAACTCCCACCATTAGGGAGAAATTAGTATGATCAAATGAAAAGCAGTGGATCATCTTTGCTCCGAGCATGTTGCGTAAAGTAAAATCAAAAGGTTTACAAAAAGAAAAGGAAAAATGGAAATAGAACCGAAAAACTCTTCTGCCTTTCACTCCAGTTGATAACCAACCTTCCTTAGAAATTGCTTGAGTACAGACTGGTCGCCAAACAGAAGTAATTGTTTTGTGCTTTTTTTTCTGGTCCACAGCACTTTGCTTATCCTCTCCACCACCCATTTTCATAGTATAGCTCAAACCACGATATGCACACTGTCCCTGTACATGATTGTTTCGCTAAAATCAAGCTGACGGCTGACTTAAATAAGCTTCACAACTACTCCAAGTTAATGTAAATCTAGTTCAGAATTAGTTGCGTCGTTGGAAGCAGTTTTGTCTAAGAACGCCTTTCTCTTTGTTTATAGGATATACAATTACTTTTACAAGTAATATAATTCTATTCAGAACACAAAGGGGTGCAACCCAAGTACATAGAAAGTATTTTGATGTTTATATATGAAGAAATGTTTATAAATAATAAATACAGTGTCTTTTAATGTTACAACTGTATTGCATTGTATAGATTTCTCCAAAATATAGATATACACTGCCAGCCTTAGTTGGGGAAACACGATTCCATTCTCACATCAAACCATTCACTTTGACATCAGAAAAGCAATGATAAAAAATATATATTCAGAAGTTCAAAATAGTTTTAGAAAATCATGTAATAATGTTCATAAAGTTCTAAAAAACAAAGTTCAAATAAAATTCCCCGTGTACTTTGAGTTACGCCTTTTGTGCTCATTAATAAAGGATGAACTGTTACTAATAAAAAAAATAATACCAATGTTCAAAACCTGAAAGTAATTAACTGGCCTCGGTACGACATATGTACTCGTAAATTTCAGTATATGGTCCACTCTGCAACAATTGCATAGATAAAGTTATGTCCCAAAAAGAAAATAATAACAAAATCCATAGTCCTGGCCATAAAATCAAAGTATTTAAATGGTAATAATAAATCTTGGAAGTGATTTAGTCAGAAATTGCTTAAATAACGGTTCTTTAATTGCTAATGCCACCAACTTAACTAGAATTCAAGATGTAAGAGCAGTTTTTGCTCCCGGTAAAATAATAATTAAGAAAATAAATGAAATGAAACGAAAAACAACTCGTACAATCTCGATGCTTTAGTTTCTGAACATGAAATGGCAACTCAATTTCTCGAGTAGCTGCGTTAAGCTCAGTTGATTAGGAGAGCTTTCTGTTTTCACGGATACCAAATAATTAATGAAAATTTATAGAACGATAAAATTACAACATAATTAATTTTCATGCACTTTCTGGGGAACCAGACAGGGTATTTAGAAGGCCTACCTGAATAGAGACCTCATTCGGAATCAAATCTTCCTTCCTTCTGCCTTCGTTCAAAAGAAAATCCGTTTAAAAGAGAAAAGACTGCATAGGTGTGTATTCTGCAGGTTGATATTTGACGAGAAGAGGCCGATAAGATTATAGTTGGGCCTCATATTCGGCCCAAAAAAGCAGAGTTGTTTGAATAACCCAACAAACCGACAAGTCGACGTCTCTAAGCAACTCTTACGACGGAAATAACAAAGTATTAACATTACGATGCGATTTTCATCGAGAGATGGGATGAAATTGTTTTAAATTAATTAAAGTTAAAAATTGAATAAAATATTATTAAAATATTATTTTTTAATATGATTAATATTTTAAAGTTTGAAAATTTTAAATTATTTATTATATTTTATGTAAAATTTAAAATAATTATAATAATTAAATAAAATGAAACTATCCATGCGGGCATACCTGTCCTTGTTTAGCTGCGTCACGTTACGAGTTCCAATCATATATATCTTCTGCTCCAAAATGACCACCGCGCGAAATTCAAATATCCTTGGCCTATAGAAAAATTAATTAAAGACAGCCCATATTATTAATGTGTCTACGACGTTGAAAGAGTTTTTGGTTGAGAATCTAGCAGCTTGCAAGTTGTACAGTGCATTGAAATTTGAGGGCTGATCGATATTATGATCATCATTTTATCTAAGAGCTAGCCAGCTACCATGATTCGCTACAAATATGTACATATGCGACGTCTTAAAGTATAGGAAATTGGAATCCCTGATCAAAGTCTCCAATATTCGATGATCTACAGCTCAAAATACTCGCTCCCACTTTGTGCAGGAGACTGCAGGCTGCTTGATTTCATGTTCTTGCATGTCACATGCCACACCTTTAACACTCCATCAAGACTCCCTGTACAGATTGTGAAGCCATCCTCAGTACTACTCTGATATTCTTCGCCCAAAGCCCCAGAAAACGCAGTGATAGACCTAATAGGCCCCCTATGTCCCACCAACACTGCTACACATGTGTGCTGGCCTCCGTCTTGTTCTCTAATCCAAACCCTACATGTTGAGTCTGCCGAGCCACTCACGACATAACTAGCCACACTGGCTAGGCACATGACTGCATGGGTGTGACCCTGGAGTGCGCCACCGTAGTTCAGTTGGCCCGAGAACCAGCCCATGAGCCAGTAGTTTATGTAGCCATCTGTGCACCCACCGTATAAAACTCCACCATCTTCGGTGAGAGCCAGGGATTTTACGGGCGAGCTCTTGGCTGGGAGAGTCACGGTGAGCGAGTGAGGTTGGTCCCCTCTGCAAAAGTTGCGGCGCCAAACTTTGACAGTGGCATCGTCGGAGGCGGTGAACAAAACTCCGTCATCAGCCACTGCGATGGCATTGATTGGCTCGGGATGGGCTTGAATGGTCTCGATGCATTTGAGGTCAGAGATTCGCCATACTTTCACTGTTTTATCAAGGGAAGCTGAATACAGGATGTCGTCGGATGCAT
This sequence comes from Juglans regia, assembly GCF_001411555.2. Taxonomy (NCBI): domain Eukaryota; kingdom Viridiplantae; phylum Streptophyta; class Magnoliopsida; order Fagales; family Juglandaceae; genus Juglans; species Juglans regia. The sequence continues at coordinate 45,084,782 of NC_049907.1, forward strand.
TGATCGCAAGTGCCGTTATGGGTCCTGTATGCTTCATCTGCTAGAGTGGTGATTGAAAATAAATGCATCATAAAATTATAATTTTCTTCTTGTATACAGCCAATATTTACATGCATGGTATATAAACTTATTCACCTCAAAATATCAAAAAAAAAAAAAAAGTGAACATTTAATTAAGATGGATCATCAATATATAATAACATGTTCATTATATATATATATATATATATATATATTAGGGAATTTATTTATTTCTTGGTTGGAATATATCTTGGCTTGTGCTGTGCCAAACGTTAATATCGTACCTAGCTAAATCAAATAGAGTATAAAATATTGAAGAATGGGGCCGGGCTTAATTGTTAAACATAAATATGCAAACCAACCTATCACTATTCAGTCCACCAGAAAAATTGCGATATCGATTAATTTAGTCGCCTTAGAAATAACTCATCCGCACCTTATTCCTGCAATGCTTATTAATTTAGGTGAATGCTCTTGCATGGGAAAATTAATAGTCAGGCAGCTTCCAGCTAGCTAGTCCTGGGCTCGCACTCAAAAGCAATGTCGGTTGGTCTGTCTTCATTAAAGACTCTAAAGATTTTTATAGATAATGGAAATGGAATTTCGTTCCATCCACAATTTCCGCAGCTAATTAATAAGTTCGCAGAATCATCAGCATCTTGTCTTCTTTATGATGACCCAACGCCTGACATCTATGTATTAATTAAAGTAAGTGGAGATCATGATGCCTGATTCCCGTGACCATAATTTACAGAATTTTTTTTTTTTTTTTTTGAACTAACATAATTTACAGAAATTTATTCCCTAAAAAGTCTAGCTAAAAATACATACAGACACATGATTTAACTAGATGTTTTCATATTTATAGATCAATTTATACAACTGAACTAATATTCAATAAATATATATTAGAGGTTACATCTAAGTACTATCATTTTTAAGACTGAATAAAAATGATAAAGAGGGTCATTTCTATTTGCAGTGAGGTGCTATAACCCACTGATCATGATGAACATTGGAGGTAAATAATTAGCCTAGCTAGCTCGTTAATCATGGGCCATGCAGGAGATCACATGCATATTATTGCTGAGGTTTCCAAGAAACCGCATTCGATATTAATTTATTCCAATTTCCATCGCGAATTCAAAGAATATTACCATGATTACGCCTACAAGAAAAAAAATATATATTTGTAACAAATTATTTATAATAAGAATGACTATTAATTACCATAAAATATAAATTTATTTAAATAAAAAATAATTTTTTTTATAAAATATAACTGATTACAAATAATTAATTTTATTGTAAGGACGTACTCTCCTTAAAGTGAATTAATATAATTACTAACGAATAAAACAAAGAATAATACTAATATTTATCTTGAAGTTTTTAAATCATATATATATTATATTCAGGTGCCGATCGATCCTAATTGGTCTTATAATAAATTAGGGGCTGCTAGATTTCTCTCCCACTCTTCGATCGATCCTCCTGTGCATGCAAGCGTTGCAATTAGTCGCTATACCACCAAAAGACCAGCTTGGAGTTCTGATCAGTTCATCTATAGCACTCATGAGTCATCTCACTAGCTAGCTAGCCCCTTCATTAATATATTAAAGAAGGGATTTTTAACGATTAGGATAAGAACGTTCATGTTGAGGACCCCTTAACTAGTATCAGGAGTATAGAATGTTTTTTTACAAAAGAAGAAAAATGAAAGAACTTGAACTTTTCAGACAATTATTAACATAAAAGACACTAAGTTTATCGTGATTATTACAAAATCAGTTGGTTTTTTAGCGAACAAAAAAAATGGAAACTTTAGTAATAAATGTAGGTTAAAGAATACGCACTTCAACTTTGGGACACTCGTTTAACACGATCATGACGAGATAAGCAGACAAACAAGGTACACCGATAAATAAATAGAGCAGTAAATGCAAATCAAACCCATCAACTCATACCGTTTTATCTTTGCCGGCAATATAGCTCCGGACATAACTTCCAGTCTTGGGGATCGTCGCCAATCGGATGTGCTTCAAGCCCCCATGATCAGATGTTCTGCGCCACACCCGAATCTTGCCGTCACCATAGGCTGCATAGACTCTTTCATTGTACACCACCAATGCAACCACCATGCAAGCCTTGGTCTTGAGCTGCCCACACTCGGCGAACTCCGGGAGCCTCCAAATCCTGATGGCGTTGGCATCCGAGCCTGTGTAGACGAAGCCGTTGGACACGGCAATGGACAGGATCTGGCCGTCCTTTTTGAGGACCGAGGAGACGCACCGGTAGGCAGCAGAGTGGAGGTCGGGGATCTTGGTGGGGACGAGGGAGTGAAGAGGGGAGGCAAGCGGTGAAGTGTGGAGGCTTTTGGAAAGAGTGGATGGGGCGCTCAGGCGAGGTGGGGTGTAGGGGAAATGGGAAAAGGAGGGTTCTTTGGTGGAAATGCTTCTGGAGAACTTGGTTGGGGTGGATGCAGCTGCTCCTGATCTTATTGTAAAAGACAGGTTGGGAGGGGAGTTGGGGGACTCTAGTGAGGACATTTCTCTCTGCTCTCAATGCAAGGAGAGGACTCCAGCTCCAATGTGCATGTGGGTGTAATGCTTTCCTTTCCTTTCCTTTATTTGTGGGGTAATGGTGCGTATAAATGCATGCACCGTCTCTCTCTCTCTCTCTCTCTCTCTCCTTTGCGATATTGGCATAATGTGAGAGGATTGTGTTAATGCAGTAGTACTAGTAGCTAGTTGCAGCTATTGTTCTTCAATGCATGTGTGAAGTAGCGAAAGATCTCACGTTGCTTAATCGGGGCTGCTAGTACCCGGGTCTACAGTTTCTAAATTAAATATCCATTTTATAATCGGAGCTGCTACAGAGGGATTTACAAAGGGATCCCACGAACTACAAATTGATGTGGCATAAGTGAACAGTCGACACTCCCTGTCCTGCGGGCCTGCGGCCATCCCGTTTTCACTCTAGCCAACGTCGGACGTCCTTGCAAACTTCTTCAGCAATCCAACGCCCCTCCAAGCTTCTTCAACAACCCAACGTCAGGTATCTCTCTCCTTTTTTTTTCCAACTTTTTCACTTCCATTTTCTAGTTTGCCGTTTCTTTTTGCTCCTTTTTTTTTTTTTTTCTCCGTTTGTACGAAATGAAGGTGTTTTTTTTTTTTTTTTTTTTATGTTGGAGGATTAGAATATTACATTATATCATTGGACCAAGCGAAGGCTCAATTTGGTTGTTAAACTCATCTGGGTTCAACTTAATTCAATCTAATTTTAAATTATGTCTAACATTTAAACACCAAACTCTCAAATTATTAAAGTTGTCTCAACTCAAAACTAGGAATGTACAAGAAACCGAGAAACCAACCTAGACCGAGTCAGACCAGCCGCCGTAGCTCAAAACTGGCTGAAACCGATCGGCGTGTGGCAGCAAATAGAGAAAACCTATATCGGCCGGTTCGGCGTTGGTTCGAACCTAGTTCAAACAGCTGAACTGGCCAATTAAACAAATTATATATTTTTTTTTTATATATTTTGTACTTAAAACGACATCATTCTACTTAAATTCAAGTGGAACAACGTCGTTTTAAGCATGTAGTTGTGTTTTAAACACAACTGAAACAACATCATTTGGTATTAAACCAAACGGCGTCATTTTATTCATAATGTATTAAAGAAAATTTAAGTAGAAACCAAACGGCATTGTTTCGAAATAAAGTCGTCTTCTTCCTAATTTCTTCTTTCCCAGTTCACTTCTCGATTCTCATCCTCTCTCTCTCTCTCTCTCTCTCTCTCTCTCTCTACTCTCTCAGACGATGCTCGCCGATGAACCGACCGTGAACCACCAGAGAACAGCCGGCGTTGAGATGGTTGGTGTTTCTCCTCCCCATCGACTAGTTTCCTCCCCTAAAAATGAAGCATCAGTCAGTGTCGGTTTTGCCCAAAAATCGAGCTGAAGGGGTCGATTTTCACCCTTACTCAAAATCTCTTTACACGTGGGACTCACAACATTTTTCAATTCAACACTTCTTTACACGCAGGACTCACAACCTTTTTCAACTTCCAATAAAATACATATAAATTTATCTTAACATACAAACACATTTGAGTAATGAGAGTACATCAGGTATTCTGTAAATAGTAGTGAAAAATTAATAAAAAAATAATTATAGAATATTGAATAATAATGAATAGTAGTAAAAAGTAGGTGAAAAGTAGTGAGATATTCTAAGAGGTACTCTTAATACCCAAACCTAACCTGTTGGCTATGTTTGGATTTCAAGATCACCTCAACCCATTTCAAAATTAAAAAGTTATAATTATTTATGAGACCTACTACTGTTTTAACTTCTCATAAAAAGTTAAATTCATCTCAACATACCTCATACATTTAAATACATTTTAATGAGACTCACAAAATATTACTATTCACATATCAATTTAGATCATCTGAGATCACATCAACATCCAAATACAATCAATCCTATCATCTTAAGTGGACCCCATAAAACTCACTCTACTATCTCAACTCACTACTATTCATAAATAACTCAATTCAACTCAGCTCAATATCCAAACACAACCTAAATGTTCCTGCAGATTGGGAAGGTCTCTCTCTCTATCTCTCTCTAAATGTTTTCGGATATGGCACTTCTAATTTCTAACTCCAATTTCTATCTAAACATGCAGAGTGGCAGATATATGCACTACTTTAGGAATGTTTTTGGCATCAGCTATTGCATTTTACATATTCTTTCATAACTCTAATTCATTTTGAAACGTCCCTGTTAGAAATCAACTAGCATGACCTAATATTGATGTTGTTATAAGAGATCTACAATCTTCTGATGATCAAAACGTTTGGGGTTCATTTGGAGCATTGTGAGGATACAGAGACCTGCACAAGGGTGAATAGTTTAGCGGCAACCCGATTCTCACAACTGGAAAAGAAAGGGAGGAGAGAGAGATAGAGGGATGGGTGGCGGTTTGTTGGCAACGATGACGGGTTGTGGATGTGGGCTAGAAGAGAAAGAGAGGAGGATGGGAAGGGAGAGCGGTGGGGGGATTTCAAGATTAAATAAATAAATAAATGACTTGACACATCATTGTGTGAGATCCCTTTGTGTCTATAGTGTCTTCCTTTTATAATATGCATACAATATTAATCATTGCAGATAGAAACACTACTCGAATTCAATGCACAGCATTAAAGTATAGTGATAATTTGGGATTGGAAAAATTGTTTTTATCATTTCTAGTCAGTTTTAAAAGATTTCTAATTATAATTTTTTGAATATATATTTTTTTAAGAATAATCATATATATAATTAAAGTTTTGTTTTAGTCGTTAAAACACCTATAAGATGACAGAAACTTTGAGCACTCTCAATAGATATTGTATTTTACATAATGTATATCTAAAATAACTAATTATTTATTCAAAAATGAGCTCCAATGCATCATGTATTTTATCTTTATTTTTTATTTTGCTACAATAAACTCGCTACATTTAGTTGGTATTATTCATCCATGTAAAGCTTTTTTATCCGTTTCTCTTCCACTTTGCATGTCTAATTCCTCTTAACACTTGCAAGATGAAATTGACTTTAATATTTTGCTAGATGCATAACTAATAATGAAATGATATGCCATGCATCTAATATTTCTATTTTTTTTTTTTATCATAATATAGTTTCATTTTTTTCATCTTTTTTTTTTAATTTTTTTCTTATAATTTTTTTTATTATTGTGTATAGGAAAAAATTATATTATGTTGTATATGAGTAGTTATTGCAAATATTAAAATATATGAAGATATTACAAACTCATAAGAATATTTGAAATATTTGATAAGATATTTCAAAAAGGATATTTAAATAATATAGAAAAAATAGATAAGTTTATATATGGTATATTGTTAAAGTTATTAGTTAAAATAAAATAAAATAAAGTGAATTTGATAATATATCATGAAGAAAATATACCCAAAATATTGGAAGTGCTCTTAAAACATAATATAAAATGAGATGAAATTAAACTTGAAGAATGAGTACTAGATAGATAGAGAACTTTGAAAGCTATAAGCTTATTGTTATGTAAAATGTTAAACACAACCGGCTAGGCGGCTAGGTGAACCGTCGGGTAAACGCTGCCTTCGTGGCATAGAAAACAGTGCCTTTTAGAAAAACTTCATTTCCCCCAAAATCCCCCCTTCCCCAAGCATAGCATTTTGAAATCCCATTTCCCCCTTCTCCCTTCGTCTTCCCCCGAAATCCCCTTTTTCTCCTTTCTCTTCGATTTTGCAATTTTGCAATTTTTCGTTTCAAAGCGAAACATTCCTCCCTCAAATCCGTGATCGAAGTTGAAGAAGACCTTTGCCTCCCTTCGAATCCATTTTCTTTGGCAGTGGTGATAATTGATCCACAGTCCTCTACTATAGCTCATATAATTTCTGAGATTGCTAATGATCTCCAAGTGCCTCTTGTTTCATTGTCATATTTGTGGATGATGATTATGGGAGAAATGAGATATCTGCTTTAAATGACGAAATTCACAATAGGGCATTGAAGTTTGCCCAAAAGTTGCCTTTGGCTATCCAAACACCAACAGTTGTGGAAAGAAATAGGAATAATATAATCCGTCTTGGTGATGATGGCCATTTGATTGTTTTTCTTTCGTAGAATGTAAATTGAAATATAAAATAAGTCCTTAATTTTATTGATTCTTTTTTAGAAATAAAATAATTATGATGTGAATTTTAAGTGTCAGGGTTACCTTTTCATCATTTGGTTCTCATTCAATGTAAAAGATCCAAGAATCAAATCAGACTTTGGTATGTTTTGTGGAATGCAAGATTCTGAAATGCAAAGTCCACCTAAGGAGATGAGCAAAAAAAAAAAAAAAACCATTATATTTTAAAATACTAAGAAATATTTTATTGGCATGGCCCTTTAATCTGTGGTCATCTTCGTGGCCATGCTTGCCCGCGTTGTCTGTCATCGGAGAGGAGCTTCTTGGACATGGTGTGGCCAGATCCGAGGTCGTCGATATTGAACTTCTTGTTGAAGGTGTGGGCATCGCAATTGTAGATGAACTTATTGTTGGCGATCGGGAGCTTTTGGAGGCATTGGTGCACTAAGGAATTGAAATTGCCACTGAAGCCTCTTGAGCTTTTGGAGGTAGTGGACATTGTGAGTGGAGAAGAAACAAAATGCATCAAATCCCAAAGTTTCAGTTGATTGCTTATCTAATTTTTTTTTTCTTTTTAATTTTATGCTGACATAAGCCGGTTACACGGCGATTGTACACGCTGGTTGTACCTAGTAAAATTCGTTTGTAACCAATGAATGAATCAAATATAAATAACAATTTTATATTTATTATAGTATATCTTTATATATATAAAGTGGCTATCTAACGAAAATTCTTATTTTAACAGATTTTATTGTTTTCTGTTAAAGTAAATGCCTTTTTGAGATGATCATGGTTGGCGTTAGTTGCTCCCAGTTTTGCAAGGCTGGATTGTTTGATCTATGTGGCTTAAGGTGACTCTTGGCTTCTGGTGGTGCAAGGATGGCGTCCACACGGTGCTAGCTAGGGATTAATATATTCATTTATAGACCCCATTAATGCAGATTGATTTTTGTGCTGATTATTAAATTGCTCGCTAATGGGCCGATTTCAATTATATTTTTTTTCTATTGATTTTGAAAACCGACTTAAACAAATCACATGCATTGATCGATCTCTTTGTGAGAAAATAAAATCGAAATAGGGTTTAATAGAGTGAAATAATATATAGAAAAATAAAATTAAGTTCCATAATTCAAAAATAAAAAACAAATTTAAACAACAAAAATATGGTTCACACAAGTCATATTATTAAATCATGAATTTTGTGGAGCCATGTATTGATCAATTAAGAAACAAATTATTTATTGTTAGTTATTTTCTATAAAAATGAATCTATTCTCTATGTTATAAATAGTTATTTTCTTTGTAAATAATTTATCATATATTTTAATTCAATTAAGAGAAAGATCAGTAAACATGTAATCAATAATTTTAATATTCAAACACATTGAATGAATAAATCTAATCATATATTTAAAGTGAGCATGATTCATGGACGTTTTTAGGAATTTGGGAATCCGTATATATATTAATTAAACTTGGAGGCCTGCAGACAGGCGGGCAAGTTGCTTATTCCTTTCGAGGTGATTTGGATCCATTTGCAAACCATCATCTTTCTCCCAAAAATCAACAATTAAAAAAAAAACTAAAAAATCATAATATCTAAATAAAAAATTAGTAGAGGAATTTTTTTAAATAATTAGTAGATAAATAGTTGGTAGTTGCTTGGAATGATGAATTAAGTTTGACAAATAGTTTCTAAAACATTTTTTTTATGCGATACTGAAATATGCTTTTGTTAGATTCTAGTTTCATAGTATTTTATCATTTGATTATTTATTTAATTGAGCGTAGGAAATAATTGTTATTTCTTTATTTCATTTTGCTTGGATAGAACGGTATCCAACAGTTAAAACAATCATTTACTTCATTAACATAATGAGAAGTGGTAAGATTCTGTAAATAATTTTTTTAAAAAAGTTTACAAATGAAAATAAATTAAATTAATAAATTAAAATTTGCAACCAATAGCGGTAAATATTATTTTATTAGTAATAAATTAAAATATTTACAAAAACATTCCTTCTAAAAATTGATTATGATTTAACGTTGAAAGCAAAATTTTAGATAAAGGCGAAGATAAATGTGATTGATTTGGACCAAATATTTTATTACATGTAATGTGTTGACTGTAATAAAGGAACTGAATATAAATACAATAAAAGCTTCGTTTGTATATATTGCAAAAGTCAAGGGTCTGCAAACCACGGTATGTATCTTACAATTTTAATTTATAATTGATATATAATTTAATTTAGAATTTAACACTATTAAAATTTAAAATAATATATTCAATGCATTTAATGTGCTAGAACATATGTTGAACTTGACGATAATATAGGAAAGCTAGTTGCTACTATGTTTGATGAAGTAGCAAAAGAGGCATTTGATTATTCAGCAATTAAGTTGATAGAACATGCATGAGATGTATCTTTTAAAATTTTTATTCAAAAATTGAGTTTGATTATAATGAACTAATTAAAAAATAAATTAAGTTTTTATTAATTATGTAAAGCTATTCAAATTTTATTTTGTAGGAACATTGAACATGTATTAAAAATATTGTGGAGAAATTATCAAAAAAAAATTGAAAGATTCAAGTTTATGTAGATCTAGAGAAACTGAAGAAGAGTAAACGTAGGCATTTTAATGTCCTCTCTATTGAGACAATGCAAGATGAAAAAAATGTTGTATCATCATCCTAGAATCAAAATTAGCTCAAACAACTTTCGATTAATAGTTGCCAAATATATTTTGAATTCCATTTGTGCCCTCGGTAGAAATAACAGTAGAGGCCCACGACCTCTCAGTTCCATTTCCCGCAGTTCACAAAGTGCACACCACGGTCATGCCCAACAACATGCTGGAGCGGGTCCTCTCCCTTCGCCGATCCACACAGCCGCACGGGGACGAAGCCGCCGGTGAAAAAGGCGACGGAGCCGCCGATGAGTCCAAGACCAAGAAGCAGCAACTCCCGCTAACGATGCGGGCCGCTAACTACTTGACCCGGATGGGCCACATCGGACCATGCCTCGCATTCCTCTTCCTCACCTTCATCGCAATCCTCTCCTTGCAACTCTTCCACTCCCACAGTTTCGTTTGCGTCTCCTCATCCTACTACGACCCGGTTTCCCGCGCAGGATTCTACGGGTTCGACGGCCTCGAATCGGACTTCGGATCCCTCGGCGTGCCTTGGTGTAAGCTTTTATTATCACCGGATCCGATCCATTAACTTCTTCAATTTTATTCATCACAGTTATTGCACTTTTCGTGTCTTTGGTATTGGAATTAGCATCGAATTCCTAGATTGCTTGTGGGTAAAGGTATAACTTTGCTAAGTTAAAGACAATGTCTGCTTGCTATGAAAATAAATAATGGAAACAATGCTGCTAAGTTCTAATATCTGTAGGGAGATAAGTTTTCGCATTTGCGGATTTCAAAGTAAGATAATAATGCTATGTATTGCTTATTAAAATGCTGAATTTCGTTAAAATTGGCTGTCTTTAATGGGATCCAAACAAAAGTAAGATTAGGGTGTAGAGTCTGAACTATATGGATACTGGCATGTTCATGACGGGAAACATGACTGTTGCTAGTGAAATTTCAATAAAAAAAGATGTTCCCCTTGCATGAACGTGGGGAAGATCTAAATTCTTTGTTTCAGCTTGAAATCCTTGGTTTGAGTTTGAAATCATTAAGTTTCATTGTCAATAATTGTGCGATTCTTATATTCTCATCCTTGGCAAAAGGCAGATCGAAACATGGAAAAACAGTTGAATGGACGTCTAAGGATTTACTCAAAGGCTTGGAAGATTTCGTACCCATATATGAAGCCCGGCCAATTAAAAACAATATGTTTGGAATGGGTTTCGATCACAGCTTTGGGCTATGGTTCATTGCTCAATGGCTGAAGCCAGATCTGATGATTGAGAGCGGTGCTTTCAAGGGGCATTCCACTTGGGTCTTGCGGCAAGCAATGCCAGACACACCAATTGTGTCACTTACACCCCGACATCCCGAGAAGTATCTACAGAAGGGTCCTGCTTATGTTGATGGAAACTGTACATACTTTGCTGGAAAGGACTTTGTGGATTTTGGAAGTGTTGATTGGGCAAGTGTGATGAAGAAACATGGGATTACCAATCTCAGTCGGGTTCTTATTTTTTTCGATGACCATCAAAATGAATTGAAAAGGTACTCACCGCATCTTGATGAAAATTCTATCCATTATTTATTTCCCTACACCAGAATTGAGAATTTCATAATTCTTTCTTTTCTTTTCTTTTCTTTTGTATACTTTGATGAACAGAATAAAGCAGGCTCTAAAAGTTGGTTTCCAACATCTTGTTTTCGAGGATAACTATGACACTGGAACCGGAGATCATTATTCCTTAAGGCAGATTTGTGATCAATTTTATATAAGAGGTATTTGCTCTCCCTTTTACTTTCTTTTACGAAGGCCCTTTACACTACATATACCTTCTGTGCCTTGTCCTTGAATGCATCATTGATGCCTTCTGTACCTTGTTTTGGTTGAGGATTTTGTGGCAAACAGTTTGGGTATGACTTCCTGCCATATTGGTTGAATTGCATCCATCATGCTCACCGCAGACAAACCCACAAACTTTAGTAAACAAAACCCTCTCCTGACTATTTGTGGTTCTGTAAGTTATAGTCTTCTTCACGGAGCCTTAATTTACATCCGTTTTGGTGTCTATGTCTCAGAACTTGATGGTCTAATTTAATGTGGTTTGAGATAGGTGTTTTAGAACTCTAACATCACTGCCCAATATATTGAGCTGAAGTACAAAAAGTACACATGTAGAAACAAGTTTATATTATCTTCAAATGTAGATGTTTTTATTTTCATGATACTTGCCATGAGATTGTAGCTATAAATGTATGTACTCATGTTTGTGTCCCTGTGGAGTTTCTTCAATACGAGTTTTGTTCTCTTGATTATGGACTTATGGTTACTGGCTTCCTGCCGCAAGAAACACTAATATAAATCGGTTATTTTGTTCATTTAGGAGGTGGCCATTGCTGTTTTAAAGACAGCGATGAAGCTCGGATTAGATCAAAGAGGAAGAAATTTTGGGAGAAAGCGATGGACATAGAAGAACTCTGTGGACCAGGCGAAGCGTGGTGGGGTGTTAGAGGATACATGCGGGATAATTTTAACCACAGTAATGAGCCAATCTCCCTTGCAGAGCACTTTGAGAACAGCCGTTTTCTGGAATCAATTCTTGATGTTTATTGGGAACTCCCTCCAGTGGCTGGACCTTCTCTCACTCATCAATCAAGATATGATCCTGCTCGTGCACCAAGTCCTATTGTTGAAGATGGCCGATACCGCTTGTTCCAGCGGCTCGGTCTGACCAGACTTGAGACTTCTGTATTCAATGGGTATACTCAGATGGTTTATATTCAGATATCCAAACAAGAGATTTAGATCACAGTAGATGAGAATTTACTTTGTTAACTTCCCATAGCCTTTTCATGTTATGCACGGATTTTTTCTCTCCTAGCTCTCTGTGTTTTCCACCATGTTTTGTATATCAAGTTTTAGAAATTTAGAACCGCTTTGGGAGGCAACATTCCTTTTCGTTCTTTTTCTCGTGCAGTAATTTGACTGCCAATTCTTTGGCTACCGTGCAAGTGCTGATATTTCATGTCTTGGAAAGCCCTCTACCATTGACCGAAGCGTACTTTTGCAGACAGTTTCTTGCCGAAAGCTAGTGAACGATCAAGATTGAGATTAGTAAGGACTTTGTCAAATGTACAGACTTTACAGTCACCCAGTACCAATCCAGGAAAAAGAAAATAATAATATTAGCTACCAGTTCTAAATTCTAGAGCTGGTTTGGATATATAAAATCAGATTATTTCATTTTATATAATTATTATAATTTTTTTAAATTTTTATATAAAATATAATAAATAATTTTAATTTTTTTTAAATTTTTAAATAAAAAAATATTATATTTAATTTTAAATAAAATATCTCATTTGAACTGAATAACTAGATACTTTATGTATAAGTATTGTACAAATTTTTTATAAAATTGAGGATTCCATTTTTTTTTTTTAAAGATCTTATACGGAATGAGCTTGTATATATCATTTCTTAAAAAAAAAAAAAACAAAACTTATAACGTACCAAGCGCGTAGTGCACAGAAGAGATTTGCCAGTGACATATTTTTCATGTTACGTGCAGCTTGCCAGCTTGCTTGTTATAAGCTCAAAAACCTTGCCGTTTTTTACACGCGTTTGAAGTGGGGTGCCGGCCCACTGCCTGCTATTCCGCAGACGATAAGATGGTTCCTGTGGGTCCGTGTAAGAATTCAAACACCCAGAATGATGAAATTTGAAAGAGCTCGATGCCAACGATGAAGAAGTCGTGTCAAGTCTCCCGAGTTCAAGAGAGAACTCCAATCAAAGTTTCGCTTTCCCTTATCACCTCAAGCGACGAGTTATATATAAACAAAACCTCATTTAAGCAGTTTTATCACAGAATTCAAGTTCATAACTCTTCCTTCACTTGTCTCAGGTCCTAATGCAACACATACTTTGTTGTGGTTAGAGAAGACTAGAAAAATTGTTAAGATACCTTTAAAGTATATAAACAAAAGTGGTACAGCACACCCCTGAAATGGGTTATTTGCAAGAACCAATGACTGGATGGAAATTCTGCTACAGGGTCAACCGAGTCAATATATATATATATATATATAGAGAGAGAGAGAGAGAGAGAAAGAGAGAGAGAGAGAGAGAGAGAGATTTACAAACAACAAGCAATCCATTTACACAGCAGTTGGAATTCAAAGATACATAGCAGAGACGACAGACACTGTATATAATAATCTGGATGTCTCCAGTTAAAATCTTCTACCTTGCCGGAAAATTTCCAGTCTATTAGCTACATAAAAACTAACACATTTCAAATACACATATATGATTTTAAACAGAATACCAAACTCAAAATTCTTTCAGAGCTTTCATTGCCTCAGGTACCGTCTCCCTCCTGCTCTGGCTGATACTTCCACATCAGTCACGACTCTTGCACTTCTCCATGGCCCTTGGCGCTGTGCATTCAAGCATACATGTTTATTCATTTTCAGCAGATTCACATTTTGTATAACAAAGAAAGAGCATAATAAAATTCCACAGATCAAGGCTGATATTGGAGTATTGATGGCCCCATGCTTAAAGAAAGAGTCTGCTGGAGAATACTATATGTATCTAACTGACAATTATAACATGCTGAATACATTAATTATAGTAAAACATACCTAAACCAATTGCATCTGAACCTTTCATGATCCTTAGCCGCTTGCAAGAGTCGGTGAACATTCTGTGACAACACACAGCATAACGATAAGAACGAATTATAGACTTGTAGTCATGACTAAAAATGACAAACACTAATAACCCAAAGTAAGAATTTTATTTAATTTTTATTTTATCAGCGTCCAAGACAAAGGCCTAACTTATCCCAGACCCATAGCAAGAAATCAGAACAGAACATTCAGCAAACTGACTATATTTAAAGAAAAGTGCAGAGTACAGTGCTGAGTTTCATTGCATATAATTCCAAGAAATTAATTCTCACGCTGTGATGGATATTCAGATTATATCATATATTAAGCCACCCATATCTCACTATTATGTATACCCCACCATGGTAACAGATTTTTAATAGCAGATTTAGGCCAACTGGTCATCACCTGGGCTCAATCTTGCAACAGAAAACCATGCACTTTGGTATAAAAAGCCACGTCAAATTAAGAAATCATGAAAGATTTTGAATTGAACATTTGAAATACATGTATATTTTAAAAAACACGTGACGATAGCACTTACTCCCAAGGGACATCACCAACGAGCATCCAATCACCGTCTTTGTCTTCATATGTCAGCACATACTCAGAGCCATGGAGCAGATCCCTCAAACATCTCTCATTCAGGCCATCTCGCCCTCGAAGTCCATGAGAACCGCACTGCCCTGGATCAGTCATTCACTATATGGATAAATACCCTTCTGATATACCATGCAAACTTTAATATAGTTTCGAAAGCAACTGATGCATGAATATGTTCTTATGCAAACTCGAATTAACACTATTCTGATATATCTTAGAAGTACCACACACACACACACCCACACACACACAGATAATAGGCACTATTTCCTTTACAGACCAAGAGGCTCATTAACTTTGTGCTTTTAAGTTGTGTGTGTGTGTGTGTGTGTGTGAGAGAGAGAGAGAGAGAGAGGGGGGGAGAAGAATACCAATGGTAAAGCAGCTGAACATCTTCTCGAGAGCTGATGAAAGTTCCATATAATTTTTGTAGGTTTTAAGGTCGACCTTCCTTAGGTACGGAGCACCGTCCATGCTAACTTTTACATAAAGGCATCTAGATCCAGTTTTTCCTTCACCCTCCTCGTTATTTTTTGCCAGATTGGAGGCCATGGTGTTTTTTCTGAATGATCGAATTGGTGGCCATCCCACAACCTGTGCCCTGTTGCAACAATTTTATACTTAGTGCTTCACACTCAAGAAGTAGTATGCATTTAAGAATCCACCATATAGATTAAAACTCAGAACGATAAAAGAACCAAAAAAGTGAAAAACCCTCCACAGTTCCCTGAAGAAAAAATATAATTGGAGGAGCAGATACTAATAGCCCACAATAACTCTGTCATTCAGACAAAACCCTCAATATTTGCTTTGAGAGATGATATAGCTGAGCACAGGTTTCCATACAAATCACCCATGCTTGCAAATTGCTGGAGGGAAATTTTGTGAAATCGTATGAGGGGACGGTAAAAGCCACAAATTCGAAGTATGGGTAGGAAGAAAACTGGAATCTACAGAGTGAATTCCACAACAGCTAATATTTATCCTATATTTGAAGCCTAGAATTAAAGCCTAGTAAAACAATTTAGAATTTGGTCGGGGTGAGGTTTTCACGTTCTTTTGGGAAAACCAGTACATGATAAAAGCAAAATCCATAACTTTTTGTCCAATTTACGGCAACCAATTTCGGAGAAATATAACCCAACAAAGAGAAACACGATCAACAAATGCGAAGAATGGGAAACTTACTTTGCAGCAGGAGCACTGCCATGTTCATTTCCAGCAGGAACCTGAGGCTTCTTCTCCTGAACTGGCTTTGAAGATTGAGGAACAGAACTAGCCTCTTTCATGGTTGGTTTTGCGGACAGACATGACTGCTGGGTATTGTTCTTACCCTCCAAACCAACAAGAGGCTTCCCACCATTTCCACTTCTAGGAGAGAACAAGACAGCTCCTTTACCCAAATCAACCTCAGATCCATTACTCATAGATAAAACCCATTTCCCAGAAGACCCATCAATGGCATCAGAGAAACCCCTCTTAGCCCCAGACACGAGATTCTTTAGAGAATTCGGAGAATACCCATTATTTTTATCCTCCAAATCCTTGCCAAAAAGAGAGACCCCCAGTCCTGGTTTTCTCCCTGGGGACTCAGACCCAGGCAAGCCAAGCCTGAGCTCAGTCTCCTTGAGGTTGAGAGTAGAGCTCCTCTCATCCTCAGTGGAGAGAGTAGAAGAAGAGGAAGATGAAAGCTTGTCAGAGCCTCTTTCCATTGAAGAGGTCTCTGTTAAGCCTATGTAATTATGTTCCAGAGGTATAGACATCAAAGTTACACAATGCAAAGAAACTCGAATATAGCTCAAGGAAAAGGCTAAGTAGTATATGAAGAAGAGGGGATAATTGGTTTGATGATATGAACAGAGGCCTGAGGGTAGAGAATGGAGAGAGAGAGAGAGAGAGAGGGACTGGAGGATAGACAGTCTATAGCCCTGATGGTCTGGTATTTTTGATGCAGAAAAGAAGCTTCTTTGGCCTTTCTGTACAACCTTTTTTTTTCATCCGCTTTTTCTCATGCATATAAAAGAAATTCCAAATTTTCTTTTCTTTTCTTTCGGAATCCCAAACATTGTCTTTGACTCTTTATTGCCGCAGAAGGCTACGAAGACAATGATGAGTTCAAAACTTCAGAACTCTTGTGATCTCTCTTAATTCTAGCACATAATTTATGCCCAAAATATTAACTGCAACAGATTATGTACATAGAATCAATTTGCTAAAAATGTGTATAGGGATCTATACCATTCTCCTTTTAAATTGTTTGATTTTGTTTGAAAGAGATCAACTTTTCACGCAGCATACGGTGTTACTTACATTGGTAATATAAATCTTGCATATTAAAATGAATCTTAATTATAAAGATCAAAGCATTAATTTGATATGATACGACAATGAAAAATTCTTTTTATCAGCCATTAGATCTATTATTCACCACTCCACATCTCACACCTATAAAAAATACGTTCATATTTTATGAAAAATATTCTCACAATATATGAAAAAACTATAAATGTGAGATGTGAAAATAAATAGTAGTTGATACATAGTAAATTTCTAGACCAATATAATATTTTAATGTGAAACAAATGAATTTTAGGTGATAACAACGAACTGATACGCATACTCTTATCTTTCATTTGCAAAACTTATTCAAATAATGGATAGAAAAAAACATTCAAGGCATAAAATCAATCAACTTAAATTTGAAAAGGAGGGTCAAGAACAATAAATTATTTACAAAAGATATACTAGTTGAACCATTAATTATGAAGAACACCAATCCCTTAACCAAATGGTAGATGTTCCTTTCAAATGGAATATTAATCACATATATATATATATATATATATAAAGATAATGATACAGAAGTTAAACCATATAACTTGTTGTTTCCACCATCATATTTTGTAATGTAGTGCAATATCTTCTTCCTGAGAAAAATTATCTGAAACTTGACTAGTTAAGACTGAACAAATCTAAGATGAAAGATTCACCAAATCCATTACCACCATTTTTCTCTAAAAGAACAGAACAGTTTTAAACCTAGGCTATTTTATTTATTTATATTCCACCTTTCAATGTTCCTGGCAATTTGCACAGACAGGTTGCTGTTTATTCCCGGCAACCTTTTTGCAACTGTTCCTATATTATACCATTGGTCCACTAATCACAGTACCCAACCGACCCTCCCACTAAAATACACCAAAGGCCACACGGTCCTTTTTCAAAAAATAAAATAAAAAATATTAATAATAACCATTTTAATTAGCACAGAATGGGAGAGGGAGAGAGAGAGAGAGGTGGTAGGAGAGAAAAAGAAAAGTGCAACGTACCAAGAAAGTGATTGCACGAAAATGGACAACTATTTATTTTTGTATTTATTTTTATTTTTATGTGATTTGAGTTCAACTCGATCGGGGACAAAATTCCAAGTCTGCGATCATGTCCCCTTTGAAGATCTTTTTTAGTTCTCAAAAGTAGAAAACGTGGAACAAACAAAAGACTCAAAAGATATATGTTTTTGACTGAGCCAAAATTTCTCATTTATTATATAGTTTAGATGAGATAAGATGAAATTTTTTTATTAAAAATTAAATAAAATATTTTTATAATATTTTTTTATTTTAAAATTAAAAAAATTAAATTATTTATTATATTTTATATAAAAATTTAAAAAAATTATAATGATTATATAAAATAAGATAAGATGAAATAGTTTAATTTTATATAACCAAACCAACAGATTATTTGTTATGATAGAAGTCTTCATTCCAAGTTGGGGTTGAATAATTTTAATAGTAATAATAATATTCAAATTAATAATAATTTAAAATGGGATATATTAATAGTAAAAAATATATATACTTATCTATCCATCATAATTAATTCAATCTATCTAATTTTAATAAGTGTCTTGACTTATTAAAAGATTTTCACTATACAGCTCCAGTTGACTCGAGTCTTGACTTTATAAGTGTGCTTGTAAACAAGTTAACATCACCATATGGGTAGTTTTTAATCGTTAAATATTTTTACCGTCTGTTTCGTGTCTTTAAAGTTTAAACTGCCAAACCAAGAAAAGTGTTTGACCTAAAAAGTATTCAAATATTTGAGACAATTTTTTGACCCAGTTTTGCGACCTTGAAAATTCATTTTTAGAAAAATAATAAAGAAGAGAATTTTAAAATGCACATAAGTATATATAATTCTTAACTATATTTTAAAATTTTTTTATTATAAGATAAATTTGATATACCAAGCCAAGTCATATTAATTTATAAATTAAGCTTTTGAAATTTATTTTAATTGATCAAGCATTTCTCAATTCTTAATCAAGTCTAAAAACGAAAGGTTTGTTGTGAATAATGATGGTAGACAAAGTAAAATAAATACAAGCAAATCAATCATACAACACAAAATTAATGTGGCTCGACAATATGCCTACGTTCACAGAACTGTAGAAGATTTTATTATACTTAAGAATTACAAAATACACTTTGAAATGAAATCTCGTTGTTCAGAACACTCAGATCCTACTAAACTATTTATTAAGTACATATTTATGGTGTTACATGGCGGAAATTCTAATTTTTAATTTTTTTTTTTGTGTTATTCTCTCAATTAGAGTGTTGAGCACACTTCGAGCGAACCTATTATTCGATATTCGTTCAAGTAAACTCTCTGCCTGAGTTCCGCTTGAGCTACTTATCGTGTGAACGTCGATAAAATTTCTGCTTGGCGCTTCCCGAGCCAAAACAATGACAAAACCTGCGCCCATGACCCAAAGCCTCATTGAAAATTCATCAAAAACTATAACATGTCCTTTTTGGATTGGATCATTAAATTTGACTGACACACAAACAAAATCAGGCTTTACAAATCCAATAAAATTATATGATAGTTAAAAAAAATATGCTCAGAGACCACTAATGGTGGTAAGTCAATAATATTTGTCATTTGAGTTAAATTTGAAACATACTAGATCGTGCGTTCGAAATCGAATATGATTCACTTTAGACTATTAATTTTAACTATTAAAAGATTTATTGAGTTTTCTAGTTAGGCCGAGTTTAAGTTACGACTCAAACTCAATTTGAGGAAGCATTTACAACTTCCCGAGATCTAAATCACAACAATTGGGATATTATGATAATCACTCTTAAGTAAAAAAGCCATTTTTTTATTATTTCTTGAGTATTCTCATCTCATTTCTTATAAAAATTTTTATAATTTAGTTAAAAATCACATTCTCTACAAAGTTTTTTAAAATTTTATTTATTTTTCAAAAACTTCTTATATTTAATTCCCTATCATTTCTCTATTATATTAAAATAATATTTTTTCTTTATTTTTTTTTTCTCTCACTTCCATTTACAAACTTAACTATTCAATATTTTTTCTTATGTTTTGAACTATTACTCTAGTGAATATTTTAAACAAAACTTTAACTTATTTTTTTGTGGGTACGATAATATTTTTAAAATTAAATTTTGTATATATTTTAGTAATTATTTAAATTATTATTTAAAACTATAATAAATATAAATATGATAGAAAGTGTATATGATTGGAAGAATAATTTATTTTATTTATTAGAATAAAATATTAATAAAAGATGATTTAGAAGATGAATAATAATTTTTTATATTTAAGAAATTACTGTTCATTTTTAAAACCTTTTATCTAAAATAAAGATTCAGACGTAGGAGAAATTTTAATCCTAATCGTAAAATAAGTCTTAAATTATAAGAAAAATAGTGTTATGGAACATCGGCTCATCTACTTTTTTTTTTTTTTTTTTTTTTTTTAAATCTAAAAAAATATAATACTTGAAGAAAGGGTTTTGAGATGGTAACTTGGACTCAAAATTGTCATCTTTTTTTTGACCGTCTCTCCGGTAGTGCAGACTGCAGTGAGATGTCAGGGTGAATCTTGGTTTTCACCACGCCCGTATCGTGACGTAATTATTGTGTAATCCAATAGTAGGACGGCGTGCGAACAATCTGTTGTGGTTGGGGAACACGACTCAAGTCTCACGCAACGCTCTTCAGTCCTGCCGTGGGAGTTGACGGAAGTAAACTCTCATGATTGGGTCCCCCATTTACCACTTCACAGTTCAGTGTTGTTGACTGCTCCACTTCCAACCGTGACCGTTTACCTTCAAAGTTGAATTCAAACCAAAAAAAAAAAAAAAAGACCTTAATTCCATTTCCCTGCACTGATTTTTTCAACCTACCCCTTTGTGTACTCCAGACTTCTCCCTTATCTTCTTCTTCTTCTTCTTCTTCTTCCATTTGATCGAAATGGTCCAACATTACCGCATATATCATTCAAAGAATTTCCATGTCATCATCCTCATCACTTACAATACCACTATATTATATTTTTGCACGGATACATTGAATCTCACCTATTTGCATGTATATGTTTTCATGTTACATACTTATCATGCATGATAGCTACTACTATCTGCACCCACATTAATTCAAACACCATATAAAAAAAGAAGCTCGTGAAAGTAAAATTAAAAGTCATATTATTAATTATATACGGTATTCATAATTAAATGCATGATTGAAAAATTATTTATTATTTTCATTTAATCATTGATAAAATATAATAATGATATTTTTCCTTGAAGGGTATTTCTATGTATCGCTTATAAATTAGTCGTCCACCCATGCATACCCATAAGACATGATCATCTCCAGTACTGGCATGGCAGGTAACATTGTAATTTGTAGATTCCTATATTAAAAATAAAAAATAAAAAAATGGCTGGGGGCTGCCTCCTCAATATAATAATCCGGTGGTTGGACTCTTAATTATGATCTATTGTAATGATCATTTTGGAACAAACATTTTTTAAAGTTTTTGCTAGGATTTTTTTTCCCCCTCTTAAAAGTGTGCACACTGCGTATAATCCCCACGTTCAAGATTCTGTCGGATCCACAAAGAAAAAGTGTGATCACAACCATCATCCAGATATCAAAATTGTATGATGATCAGCAATATGCTTATATAAATATATATAATATGATCCATTATACACACACATCAGTACATACATATAATATATAATATTGTCAGTCATACATATATACATACATATATATATATATATGAATAATATTGTTTTGCCCACTCAACTTGTCTCTTCATTTTGACATGATCTCATGTATTTTTTTTTTAATTTTTTTTATTTAATAGTTAAAGAAGTGACTATTAGTGTATTGATTTTTTTTTAAAATTTTTTTAAAATGATAAAAAAATGATCTTAACCTAGCGCGGTAAGTTACAGCGCCGGGCTACTCTAAGTCTGTACATGCATGACAAGTTTTAGCTTTGAACTATATCATGTATATATAAATGTAACTGCGAGCTAGGGTTAGAATTAGCTACTTAATTTATGCAAGAGATCGATGTGGCCATTTGCAAGGAATAATCACGTTGGTGATTATTAATTTTTAGATGCATGCAATTGTTTAATAGCACCGATTTTGATTTTACTTCGTTGATCATTAATCTGTTGAAATTGCCGCGCGTCGGTAAAACTCAATCCCAACGAGAAATATTAATGTCGTTAATTTGTAATTTAATAAGTTCGTGCTTCATGCGTAACATGAAAGAATCCGTGAGTTAAAATGAAAAGGATTAATTAATTATTATAATAATTATAGTCAGCACATATAGAAGATCAGTACTAAAGAATCCTGGCCGGAATCTATTTCCCGTGTTGGAGTCGTGAACAATGTTTTGAATACTGTACCGGACGTCGTACCGGTCAAGGCACTAGAACGAAATATTTCGATACCGATACCGTTTTAAGATAGTGTTTCGGAATAACGTTTCGTGATAGTCGATTTATAAATAAATTATATATATAAATATATATATAAATTATATTCCAAAATAATAGTCTATTTATAAATAAATTATATATAAATATATATATAAATTATAAATAGTCTAGTCTGAATTAGGAGTTAAAAAATAAGTTTGTAGTTTGAAAAAATGAAAAAAAAAACACACACACAGACCGAAATATCGGCCGGTACCGGCCGAAATATAGGCCGGTACAGGCCGAAATTTAGTCCGATATGGCCGGTATTTTAGTCGGTATAGAACATATATAGTATCTGTACCGGCCAGACAGCCGAAACGAAAAATTTCGATCGTACCGGCCGGTACGATACGAAATTTAAAACACTAATTGTGAATATTTATGTCTTGTTGCCCTGTGTATCCCAGCCCCCTGTTCTCCAAAACAATGACACGAAAGTAAAAGGAAACAAAAATATAAAGAAATGATGATACAAATTTACGTGGTTTAGCAATGTGCTTATGTTTATGAAGTTGTAAAGAATTTTATTATAATGAGAAATCACAAAATATACTTTGGGATATAATTTCATTGTTCAATCGGCTATAATGTTCATGATAATAAGCATATTTATAAGGTTACACAACAGAAGTCTTAATTTTTATTTTTCTACTATATTCACTTGATTGGAGTGTTGAGCATGTCGTGAGTGAACTCTTAGTCCGATGTTAGCTCAAGCAAGACTTGAGCAAACTCTCTGATTGAGTTATGCTCGAGCCACTTGTCGCATGAATGTCGATTAAACTTTCTGCCTGACGCTTTTCGAGTAAAAAATAGTGCCAAAATTTTTCCCAAGAGTCTATCGGCCAAAGTCTACGTTCCATGACACAAGTCTCATTCAAAATTTACTAAAAAACTGTAACTAATTATTGTCGGGTTGGGTATAAAGTCTGCCACTATAACAATAAACCAAACTTCAAAAACCCAACACCCTGTGCATCGGCATACTGTTTTTGATCTTCTTAGCTTGAAGCTCCATATATGTATGGGTCATGATTCCTATACAAGAATAAAACCGAATCTGGCCTGTTTATTAATTTCCTTATTTTTATTTCCAGATTTAAACACCCCTTAAAACATTTATATATAATATATATATATTTATATAATGTGTTCATAAAGTATTGGAATACCCTACAGTATCGCCATGGCTCCAGATCGATGATCAGTACACCCCACTCCCATATAAATGTAGTTAATTTATATGGTTTGTAGTAACTAATTTGGTTAATTTGTATGTTATTACTCTTTTCGATACATGGGGGTGCCCACCTGATCAATTATCTTGATGATGATCGAAGTACTGTCATTAAGAGTTTGTAACTTCTAAGGCCCCATATATATATATATATATATATAGAAAAATATTTTAGATACAAAAAGATTATATGCATAAAAGTAAACTCATAAACTAACGTGACTTGACGTGATATATAAAATTATAAAGTTATTAATTTTATTATAAAGTAAATCTAACGAATCATATGAAATCACGTCAAATTTTTTATTATTTTTTTTATAGTCGTAGTACTTTTCATTAAAAAAAAAAAAAGATTGAATATGTTGGGGGGAATTTCATCGATGGATGGGTTCGATGATGTTGTGAGGATAAATTATGAAGGGTTATATAACATCGTCTAAACCATAAGTAATTAAAAGCATTGGCCGGGGTGACCCAGTTGCTCCCCACGCCATGTTAAAAGGTGCATTATATATAGCTAGCTATATAGGACTAGTACTACTGGCAATGCAAGCACTTTAATTAGTAAGAAGAAAATTAAACCTGCATACGGTCCCCCCGATCCATGATTAATAACTACTACTGCTAGGCACTTGTCCACTTCCTACGCAATCCATCTCATCTAAATAATTTTAATTGTAGGATGAATGACAAAAGAAAAGAACAGAATTATTGCATGCATGGATGGATGTATGTATGTATGTATTATGTTAATGATCTTGATATATATAAGGTAACCAAGGCCATCATTGGTGGGCTAGCTCGGTTTTAAATTTGGTACTATAAAGAGTAAAACATGATGAACTTTTGATCAATATCTGTAGGACATGCATGCATCGATTCCCTAACTAGTTATATAAGGAATTTGATGCTTTTAATTAATTAATTTGATGGAAATCATTCCAAGTCCGCATCAAAGGACAAATTTAGTTATGGTATCTTTACGGAGAATGGTACTACTTTTTTTTTTTTTATTCTAAATGATTGTGGTTGATTGCATTGTTCTTCTAGCATTGCCCTTTTTTAGACAAAAATATCAAACATGTTTATTACTTACATTGGTAAAAACTCAACAACTATGTATACTGTGCTTCTACACATGATCTCCATCTGCTTTAGTTTTCCCCCACTAGCTTGAATCATGAAGCTGGCCTTCGAATCGTCAATATATATATATATATAAATTCTCAGGAAATGTTCCTCATTCTAAAATCATAACATCCATGATGGACACGCAGCCTAGCTAGAGCTAGCTAGCTAGCTTGCTGCATATTATATATCAAATTCTTCGAGTTATGGCAGAAGATAATTAAGATCTAAAGGGGCTTCGTTTTCTCGATCAAAAGCAGATCAATCTTTTTCATAGCCGTTTTATTTGACTATGAGCATATATAGGAAAAGAGCTGGTTGGGGTACCCCTATATCTGAATTAGTGGGTCCAAGTGGCAAATTAAGTACATGATGACAAGAGAGCTAGGCTGGGTCCCAAAAAGGGTTTAACCAGAGCTGTCAAGGCAAGCAGTGTCCACCAGTGGAACCACCCCACTCAAAAACCTTGCCAAGCTTTACACATAGACACATTACATATATATTTTATATATATATATATATATGTATCTTTTTATTCTCTTTTTCAATATTCGTCTTGATCATATGCTTTAAGATGTGATAGTTGGGGGTTCCATTTGCCGCGCACCATTGCTACAGTGAGCGCAAGTTGCAGACCTGATAAGTTACCCACCCACCAACCTGGCCTCCCTTGAAAGGGATACGTCCGTCTTGTTCCTGATCAATATCCCTTGCACCCAAAAGAAGATGGAATTCTCTTCTGTAAATTACAATTATGCCATGACTTTTTCTTAGTTATGATCCAAGATGTGAGACGTCAGATCATTATAAAACGCGTACACTGTTTGATAAGCTGGCTCTAGCTTCTCTTCCAATGCGATCGATGAAGATATCGTGCATGCATTATATATATCAGCCACAAATAAATAAAACAAGATCAAGATTATATTGATTTTGAAGTAGTAGTACTGGTTTTATTTGTGGAAAATGAAATCCCCTCGTGTTTCAAAACACATGTAATTCATTTGTGAAAAGTGTTCAAACTAATGATTAATACCGCTTCATATTAATCCAGTACTACTGCTATTAATTCTACTACAGCTAGCTTTTTTATTAGTCGGCAATTTTCAAACACTTACATATTGCGATCGTTGCTTGTGTCGGTCTCACTTTTGAATGATAAGATAGGTCCATTAAGAATTCAAATGGAATATTTCTAGCTTGATTGCAACTTGAGATTGCAGAGCATTCACAATTATTCAACCATAAATTGATCTAAAGGTACTGATCAAGGCCAAGTCAAATATTAAACCCAAAGTTTCAGGAGCCACCGGCCGGCTCCTGGGGGCGCCAGGATTAAACGCTCATCGTGTATACAGGAGCTAGCACACCATATTTGAAGTCTTAACATATATAAAACATAACTACCAGCATAATATATATGATATATATATATATGTCAAGTCAACGAGTATTGACCATCCAGTTATTCTGCGTAGCATTTCATCTAGATCATGATGAATTTGGACACAACCACATCCTTACATACCAAACCCAAAATGAAAATCTACATGACCCAGCCTGCATTTGGTTTCCCAACAGCATCCTGGAAATCCACAGGAGTACTGATCATGGTCCATGTGGCTTTGCTTTATTATTGCGGGAAACCCTAACCGCGTACACGCAATAGATCGTGCATGCATGCTCCATATTGCACCAAGCCCGGCCGGCGTCATAGGCAAGATCACCTGGCCTGGTAGGCCCCGGCGGAAAGGTGGTCACTAGCTAGCTAGCAGACGTACTTAAAGCATTTCTACCACAATTCAAATGCAGCATTAATACTGATGCATGCGCGCGGCCTCTCGATCGCATTTAGTTGCTACGTGACTCGGCACTATAAGATCAAAAGGTGAAGCGAGTTTGATTCGTTGAAAGATTAGCTAGCTGACTGTCTCGGTCACCTGATCATGCAGTACCACTAAGGGTCAATCCATGATGTGCAACAGGAAGATCAGAAAGATAAAAACATTCCACGAATAAAACACGAGTTCTACTGATCATCATAGTGTGAATGGAATCGCATGCTTATTCGTTAATGCTTCACTTCACTGACAATAATATTGATGGAAACCTAATAGTACTGTTGCAGCAATTAAAAATTCTCTTGCAAGCCTGATAATTATTTGATTGGGCAGATCAGGTTTTTAAGAACGTTCTCACGTATCTTATTAGATCACTACCCAAAAATCAAAATCGATTGATCCGTTTGCTCATACCGTTTTAGGTTTTATTTATTAAATTTTTTCTGGGCACTCGATCGGTAAAAACAGCTAATGCGATACTTAGTCCTCAACATTAAGTTTGATGGATTTTTAGTATAATAATTGCCCATAAATCACTACAAGAGATTCATTCTCGTTGCAAACAGTCATTTTTATCGTAAATAATTGATCACAAATAAATATTTTTCTTGTACTGAATTGAAAATTAAGACTAATTTCAATATCATTAATTACGTGATGATAATGGATCATAGTTTTGTATAAACATCGTCATGAATTGTACGTTTTACACAATCGACCATGGTTTTTTTATATATAAGATCGAGTAATTAACTACGCGTGATTTTGTATTAATTGTACAACCCTTGCAGCACTATTTGTTTACTGGGTACGCCTTAATCCTCTTATTATATACTGCTTTTGGGCAACGACCCTCTCAACATTTAATTAAGACATCCTGATCTTGTACCCCCATTTTTATAACCAGTACACTTGTGTTGTAAATATTATCGTATAGTACCATTACACGAACATCGAATAATTTACAGCTCTGCTATTCGAGGCCAATGTTCTAATTCCTTTTCGTTCTATTTTTTTTTTTTTTTTAAGTAATGTTAGGCTGTCTATAGGGTTGTAAATGAACCAGTCTGTTCGATAACCCGCTTGGTATTCTCTCGATTAAACTCAAATCGAACTCAACTTGTGAAAAAAAAAAAAAACTCGTTCGTAAAAGCAAATACCTGCTCGATTTGTAAATGACATATACCTAACGAAACTTGACTTGACTCAACTAAGACTCGTTAATGCCCGCTCGTTCATACTCGAGCCTACTCGATTAAATTAAAACTAATTCATATATTGATATATATATACACACCTATGTATATATACATATATATATATATATATATGTAAGCATACCACTTTTATAATTAAAAATATAATATGTAATTTAATTACTTATGTCTATATAATGAATATACTTCATAGGTATATTTTATAATTTGTATAATAATTAGTAGATAAAATTTAATAATTTCATGTAATAGTATGTAGGAACAATATATGAAATAGATATATGTTATCATATTAAATGTATGTATTAATAATATATGTAAGCATATAATATATTGTGATTTTTGATAAATATCAACTAGTTAGATATTAATTATTTATAAATTTTTTAAAATTTTATAATTCAATAGAGGTTCTACTTGTTAGTTGTATAAATTAAATATTAAATATTTTATTTATTTATTTTATTAATTATTAAATCTTATTAAAAAAATAAACAATTCGAGCTCGAGCTCGAGCTCGAGCTCGGCTCTGCTCAATTACTGCCCTAGCCGCCCAGCAGTGACCGTCGGATGTGCTGCCTAGGCAAAATTCATGTATTTTATTTTTTTATTTTTTATCATCTTTAAACATTTTTAAAAAATAAAAAAATATATCAATACACTAATAGTCACTTCCTTAATCAATAAGTAAAAAAAAATACATGAATGTTCAAAATGAGAAGTCAAAATGAAAGGATAAAGTAGCATTATTATTTATTTTATTTTATTTTTTCAATTCCTGTCATACGGTTAAACATCAGTAAATCGGTATCTAAACTTTCGAGAATATATATAAATGGGTAGGGATTTGATAATGTGTCTAAAAATTCGGATTGATCACCTTTTGTTTGTTCACATCCACAGTAATTTGTCCTGCAAGCGTGGCAAAAATAGGGAAAAAAAAGGAACAAAAGCTAACTTAACTTTTGTAAGAGAAATATTTGGGACTCGAATTTGGATCCGAATTCGTGTCCCGAAGGCTTTTTTTTTTTTTTTTAGTGATTAAAGAAGTGTTTTTTAATAGTGTTATGAATTTTTTATTATTTTTTTAAATATTTATGATGATTTAAAAAATACATGAAATAAAAGAAATAAAGAATAAAAAAACAACTTTTGCCTTTTGGGTGGATTTTTAGGCTACATCTCTCGGGAGATGTAACACTACTCCTTTTGTAAGTGATATTCCCCTAGGCCGGGCAGTTTTGATTCTTTTTTCCCGTAAGGGAAAAATTAATTTTGAAAAATGTTTTAGCCAAAAAATCTCATAAAAGTAATCTGATCATAAATTGATATGATTTGATGTGGTATGTTAGATTATAAAATTATTTTTATTTTAAAATATATTTAACATATCACATAAAATCATATTAACTTATAAATTTAAATCCGATTTGGATGCCCAAATGAGATACAAATTATCTCATCTAAGCTGTATGACGTGTTTCTTCTGCCTAGCTATCCAAACGCAGAATACATAATTTGATCTCATCTCTGATTTTTCAACCACTGCAATTACCGTCTGATATAAAAAATTAAAAAGACATTCAACATAAAAAAGCACCGTCTTCTTCAGTGCTTCCCGCAGCCTTTTTTTTTCATCCCATTTGGAATTGTCTCTCTTTGTTCATGCCTCTAGCTCACCCTCTACCGAAACCCACCATTTGCATATATGCGCAGTAATTCAAATTAAAAATATTAGCACTACAAGAAATTAGATTTTTTCCAGCGATTTTAAGATTGTCATAACAAAAATCGCCGCAAAAAAAGACTTTTTACGGCGATTTTTAAATCGCCGAAGAATTCCATCACAAAGTTGACGAATGTTGAAGGAGAATTTAGTGTTTATTTTTTGCGGCGACTTTTGTACGTTTCCCGGCGATTTATATCGTCGCAAAAAAGAGATTTTAACTATAGCAGCTTTTTATTTGCGGTGATTATAAATTCGCCGCAATAGATATTTTTCCCAGCGAATGTTACCGCTGTGAAAGTCATTTTCTTATTAACGGCGAATCAGTAACGCCGGGGAAAGTGATAAAATTAAATCCCCCGTGTTTTCCCCTCATTCCTCTAATTCCCTCCGTCTCCTCCCCCCCTCCCGTCTCTTCCCAATCCCTCTTCTCCCCCGATCCCCACTCTTCATGCCTCCAGCAGCAGCCACTGCAAGCCGCCGCCGACCCACCGTCGCCGTCCACCTCCACCGTCGCCGTCCAACCCAGCCAAGCCCCTTCCTCGCGGTTTCTGTCTCCCGCAGTTCTCCCTCGCTCCTCACGATCGAAGTCCTTTCTCCCTTGGGTTCCCAGTGCCGCCGCGTCACCTCCATATACCGGTGTAGCTACCCCCCCAACGGTCCCCAACCCCTCCACCGAAGCTTTCCCTCTCTCTCACCGTCGATCTGCTCTCCTCCTCACAGATCTCGCTCAAGCTCCTCGTACAAAGATGGTTCTTCAGATGATGGACATAAAAGGATTAAGTATTGCACATGTCAAGAGCCATTTACAGGTAATTCGCGCGCAATTGATTTTAAAAAGGAACGATTTAGCAATGATTTCTAGACATATTTGCCTTTGTAAATTTATAGCATGGCATAATTCGCTTTAATTTTAATATGACTTTCC
Source organism: Juglans regia (assembly GCF_001411555.2). Taxonomy (NCBI): domain Eukaryota; kingdom Viridiplantae; phylum Streptophyta; class Magnoliopsida; order Fagales; family Juglandaceae; genus Juglans; species Juglans regia. Next base: position 45,115,348 of record NC_049907.1, read on the forward strand.
ATATATTTGCACTTTTGGCACTTTCGCTAGATGTACAGAAGCAAGAAGGTGGATGATTCGAACCAAGGTAAACCAAAACTTCCGTTTTGCTTTTCCCTTCTGATCATCAAGAAGAAAAATTAGGGTTTCTTTATCGATTCATGATACAAAAAAAATGTTCCTCACATGACAGTATTAGTGGATCATAGGCATCTTGTGGAAAGTGGAGATCAAAATATCTATAACCTCAGCCAACTTCCCATGCTTCAAGGATACAACCCGAGCCACAATTCCCATTTCTGGTATAAGATCAATTACCATATAATTTCTACCTTTCAAGAGTTCTGTTGTTTTTTCCAGACCATAGTCTTGATTTTTTAATTTTTCTTTAATGGGTTTTTCTAATAAGAAAATCCTTCTTAGTCCAAGATGTAGATTTGGAGATGCTTCTTGGGGCGGTCACGAAAACTTCTTTGGTTTTACTGCGGGCTGCAGCTCAATGAGTAGTTCCAGTACTGGCAGTAGTACTGTGGGTGAAAGGATCTTTGGTAGCAGCTATAACAATTGGACTAACAGTAATTTCCCTTCGGGAACTTCCAATTTCAGTAAACAGTCAGGTTTTACTAGATTAACCCAAGAAGTGAAAGATGGATTCCAGTCATTTCATAAAAATCAACCCTGCTTGCAGACTCAAACCAGATTGAATCCCACTGATGATCTTAATTTTGAAATGTGAGAGTTTGATGATTTGTCTGTTAAATTTTTAATTTTGAAAGGTTCGGTGATATAAGTATCGAACTTCGCAATAAGTGTTTGAAGGATCTGTATTTGAGTTCTCCGTAGTGTGGAGTTCGGTGATTCCAATGTGGATTATTGTGGGTTTTATTGCAAGGCTTGGAATGATTTCATTGCAAATAGTGTTTCAGAAATTGCATTAATTTCTTGTAGCTTTTTCATTGATTTTGATGTTGTTTCTATATTAGTTAGTTGGAGGGTGTTGGACCTGGTGGTCTCGGGTTATCTACGTCCATTTATTTCTCTTTTTGGTTTTGCTCACGCGGTATGGTCCCTTTATGTATGAGTTTCCTTGTATATTTCTCGAATGGGGAGGTTGCCTTTGTAACTAATATTTTCATGTTATAGTTAGTTTTATCCATTTGCATTTTGTATAATAGTTTTGATCTAGTATGCTTTAGGACGAAGCACCTCTTTGGGATTGGAATAACGATTGAATATTACTAGTTACAATAAAATTTACACGACATGGTTTCCCATCTTTCATTGTTCACTCATAGTCTGGAAAGGAAGACAGTTGCAAGCTGGCACTCAAGGCAGTTGCAAGTGTTAGGGAAGGTTCATTCAAGTATTTTATGACATTCAATATGCACCCCACAAGACTGTTTTTCTTTTTAGAGCAGTCGCAGGGAGCTGTATTGTAAACACTTCCCAACAAATAAAATATTATCTTCCTTCACTATAAAATTCATTATTAAGTGGGTTCTTTAGCACCATTGGCCTTATTAACTTTCCTAATGATGAAGAGGTGCCTAATCCTTTCAGTGGAATGTATTGCAGTTATTGTGTTTGTTTGATTTATATAGTTTTGGTTGTACAGTTGACATTTGGTTATATACATATTTTTCCCTTGTTCATAATTCCAGAATGGAATCAGCATACAGGACATGGGTAAGAGAGAGGCGAGAAATACTATCACTAGAGGATTCGGATGAACTCTGTACAGAGTTGCAAACTGCTTTAGGTACTTCCAAATGGCAGGTACATTACTTTTCTTGTTTCTCTAATTTCTGCATCCCATCTATTCCCTTCTCTTTAATTTACTTTCTTTTTGTTAGTTCAATAGGTGTGCAAAGTACAATGTAATTCTTGTATTACCTGTAGTATGGTTTCTGGAGGATAAAGGATCACTCAACTTAAGCCAATGTTGGTTCTTTTATTTTCTAAGATCAGTTTTATGCTTTCATGGGTTTCAATCATCGTCAATTAATTGTGATACTTATCATTCAAAGCACGTCTGGTTTCTTATTCTACTTGTTCTTACAAATCGAGTTGCATTTAGAAACCTAGTTTTGGTGTTTGCCTCTGAATCCCTTATGGTGGTCATTCCTTGATCCTGCACTATTGGAAGACTGTGGTTAGTTAATTGTTTTCTACAAATCTAATTAATCTTCGCAATAAGGCTAGGTAGGCTTGTAATATATATATATATATATATATATATATATATAGCTTTATCAAATGGAACCGAAATTAACAATATGCATATAATAATTATATATATATATACCAATATATATAGTAAATAAATAAATTAATTAGCTAATTAAAAAGCTAGCTTTAGTACTGATCCATCCAAGGATCCAAATGCCATCTTATCAGTACTCAAGAGGGAGCGTGATGATATATATGCTTCAGATCAGAAATGTTGGGTATAAATACGTGAAAGATATTAGACCGGAGCATGCAGCTAGCAAGCTTCTCGGCCATCAACGTTCTCACTCACATGATGCATGCCTTCCATCTTCCAATTCTCGTTTTGCAGCTCAAGCCAACCTATTTGCAATCATAAGCTATTCCAGTATTACCCCCAAGTGAGATCTCAAAGCTTCAAGGACAGAGGTATTTAATTTTCATATACATGATGCCATGCATGCATGCATGTGATGATCAAAGCAATAATATTAGTACTAGCTAGTACTCTTTCCCAAATGGAATTAAGAGAATTAAGTTCGAATTAAGTACAGCTACAAGTAGTAGTACTACTCTACTACTTCGATCGATGATAGATCATCGAACTTTCAATATATAATTGTTATAATTTGATTATATATATAAATGCAGCAAACATTGTGGATGGCAACCTGAATATTCCCAGTGACAGAATTGAAGAATTGAAGAGAAAGGAGACGAGATCACTCACATGCAGTAGTACTAGTACTACTACAGCAACTCAGCAGCTCTTGAAAAGAGAGTGGTGCTATGGGGCTGGTTATGATCATAGATATAAGCGGGATGCCATGTTCTCACAGTCTATAGTGCTTATGGCTTTAGCCTCTGGTGCTTGTGGCCTTGTGTTTCTCACTGGTTTTTTTCCATCTACCTTGTATCTTCTTCTTCATTTATTTCAGCACTAGCTGCTTATTGATGATCTATATATCAAGCCAACCATATTATGCATGCATGTCGAATAATTCACGGAATTAAGATTTTTGGTCTCAAATTAAATACTTGTTTTCAATTATTCATCTATTGTTGAAATCTAATAGCGTCAATAAAGCATAAATGAGACTACAACATTAACAGCTATGGCCTTTTCTTTTATCCAAGAGTTATGGCTTTTATTTAATTGTTATAGTAACAATATTAGATAGGAAACCTTGGTTACTAGACTATGATGACTTTGCCATTTATTGTTACTCAGAATTGATGACATTGGCATGAAGGTGTTGGACCAGATTGCCTGTACGTACAACTCAATCACCCCCATCTATGCTTTTGCCTGTGCAATAGCTTGAAGATTTGAGAAGTTGTCTACAACAAAGATATATACTACTCCATGTATTAGTTTAGTACAAGCTGGTTGTGTTGCCCTTGAATTTAAGTTACATATGATCAGCTACCTTAAGGTCCCTATAAGTTTAGATGTGTATATGTGTATATGTGTTGGAGATGTGTATATTCATGTATTACATTCCCTGCTTTTATTAATGGTGAATGTGCTGCTGCTTTAATATCACCTTCTAAAGTTGTTGAGTACT